>NC_090289.1:58942500-59242500 GCF_037392515.1 Haliotis asinina
ATTTACTCTATGTTGTTTGGTGTGGATATTGTAGATTGTATGAAATGTGTTTTCTATTGTATTACATTGCGAATACTATGCTGTTCTGTAACTGTGTACAATATGGATGGTATAGACGCCTATCGCTTGATGTGAGATTATTTAACAATAACAGTACATTGTAAACTTTTGAAAGTGTATCGTGATTAATGTACTATGTATAACGAATCCACATATGATGTTTATCTTCTTTGAAAGCTGATTTATAACTATAATTGTAGCATATTATTTTTGAATGATCATGTACAAATGATCCTGTGACTGCCGTACACTAAACTCCTAGTTTTACCCAGGAGTTGTTTTGTGTGTGGTTTGGTATAGGCATACCTCTAGCCTCTGGCTAATTCCCCGAACTCGCGATTATATATATTAAAAAGCAAACAAACAAAGGCAAATAAAACCCCAACGACAACAACAAACAAACATACAAAAAAAAAACAAACAAAAAACAAACAACACCAACACGCTTTTATTTCCGTATTTAACTCAAATGAATCAACATTATAGGTTGCAGTAGGAATATCGCAACGTAATGGAAGAGTTCAGTATTCCTTATATCGATCTACTTGACCATATTTCAGCCGTCATTAACATTCCAGTCAGTACCCATCACTCGTAGAG
Organism: Haliotis asinina; assembly: GCF_037392515.1. Lineage (NCBI taxonomy): Eukaryota > Metazoa > Mollusca > Gastropoda > Lepetellida > Haliotidae > Haliotis > Haliotis asinina. The sequence goes on from NC_090289.1 coordinate 58,943,161, forward strand.
CTGATGGAGCTGCCTGCAAGAAAATCAACACTGGGATGTCCTCGACAATGCTATGTCATTGCTAAGGACTAGATACTGAAAAGAACGTTCCGGTATCAGGTGGGCTTCGTGCCGAAGTCAGTCCAGTCCAGCACCACTAATGGGGCGTTTGTGGAGTGAGTCCACTATCTTCAAGTCTGCTGGTTACTCCGGTGTTGGGTCGATGGTGATGGCGTGCTCCGTGTCATGCTGCATCTGTAGACAATTACCTTGTGATCATATACATACAACCCTAACGAGACCCCATTCACTTGATCTGGACGATCAACATTCCAAAGTCATCACGTTAACAAGGATCAATAGTTTAACGGCAGCGAATAAGTTCCTGATCCACCGACATCTTCCCCCCTGACATGACAGACATAATGTGATATCCATCCACGGTAAACTGATTGTTAACGCCCGTTATAGTGTAGACACCAAGATGCTTCAGTAAATGGGATCTATAGTTATTTTGTACACTCTCATACTTCTGAAGCTTGTAGCCATTGCTGAGTGTACCGTCTGAACAGACAGTTGGGTGGCGAATTAAATTGGTTGAGGAGACTTTCTTGTGAGATTTATCAATAAGAAAGAAACGTGATATTTTAGCATAATATAAGTAGATCCACGCCTATACTTGTTTGGAGATAGGATTAGGTGTTGATGTTGTCGGAACTTATGGATGGGATAGAACCAACCAGAAATGGTGACAAACGTCAGCCTAATGGTCACAGATCGGAAGACAAATTCTTTGAAGTTGTCCAGATACTGTCACCCATTTCAGAAGTAGATGATATATGTTCCTTAGCATCATCCTTTTGGTATCACTATACCAGTGAGTTCTACACCACCTTCCATAGCGAGACTGAAAATAGAACACTTTCTCAACGGACATTTCTGGCGCTGTAATTAGTGCTAGTTCTAATGCCACATATTAGAACCAGCATACCAATATATATTTCCCTGGCGGATTTAGTAGTTATATCAGAAGGCCTGACACTGATCATTCTTGTCTGTGTATATCAAAGCCAGACACCGTTTGTCAATGTTGCATTCAGCAACCTCTTGTGGCCTCCCAACTGAAAACTATATCATGTTCTTTTTATATTGTCTCCTTATTCTGCCTCCAATGCATTTGCCTCAATGGTTATTGCTTTCTTGCATATGTTGTATTTCCTAATCACATACCGTGGTAAAATTTCAGCGTTAAGGTTTTACTACTACAGCCTACCATAAAGCATAGGCACCTGACTGTCTAGCTGACCATTTCAGCCTACTATATAGTATATGCACCTGTCTAGCTGACCACTTCTGTACTTACAACACACATCCAAGATCGTGACTGCATCATATCACCAGCAGTGATAGTTGTTGAATGTGTACACATGCATCGGATATTTAATTGCTGAGCCCGTGCTGCTGTCATTAATTGAAACCCTGATCTAATCGCGCATCTTGTCTGAGGTGATAAACACTACGGTGGGAATACCGTATCTAGATATAGTGCCTATTGAGACTGTAATCATTTTACGTATCTGGTTTGCATTCAGTGTGTTCACATGTCGACAGGCTGCAGCGGCAATGGGCACCAGTCACTGGGATGCAATACATCATCGTCGTGGACGTGTGTCAACAACAGCGAGAGAACACTGAAACCTACATTCACCAGATAATGTTGATGGGAATGATCAAATCAGTGGGGCACCCCTGAGAGGAACGATGATATGTCAGTCAGCCCAATGACAACTGGGCCCATATATCAGCAATAATGCTGCCCTTTAGGTCCTACTGCATGGGGTGAGTGATGGAGAGACGATGTTCCACCTGTAGTGATGTTCCAACAATGTGACGGCAGCAGATATGATCTTTACATGCACCCATGTAAGATATCCGACCCTGTTCTTTAACGTGACGAGAGAAGACTTCGATGCTTTGCGCACTAGAAACTAGAAGTGTAACCTAAAACTTTGGACGCGTTAATGTCGTTCACAGTTGCCTTGGTGGACACAGTACGGCAGGCATACAGTTCGGACATTTAGTTAAAGTGTACGTCTAAAAAAACTGCAAAAAAGATCCTTTCCCTATTACCCTCATACTATGGTCCAACAACCCCAACGTCCCAATGATCAATATACGAAACACACTCCGTGAACAAATGAAAGAATGGGAAAATTATGGATTCTCTCATAATTCTAAAACCGTCAACCCTCTCAGTCCGGCAAGGTGACAGAATCACTCCTACTCCTGACGTGGAAGGGATGTCAGAGACAGGGAACAGTTTGATATCCCTGTGTCATGAGAACATATGTCAGTCTCTTGCAAGAAGATAAACGCATACTGCGTGTAACAAACTTAACAATCACTGTGGTTCCTTTTAATACCTCCTTAATAAACGGCATCACGTTATCGCACCTGGCATTACATGCTAGAAAGCCGATCACCACCGGAGTCAAACGACACATGCAGATTTAATTATCTGAGTGAAAGTAGAGGGATTTGCGATGGTCTTTTGTGTTCCGATTGACGGATATGCTGCTGAACTTCCGTTGCTTAAATCCATGTTGTGTTTTAAAGGCACAAGTCAGGTTGATAAATGGAAGGACAACTAAAACCACACAAAACGTCCCTCGTCTCCGCAGTTTGATGGAGGAGGTTATGTCAGTTCACACAGACAGTTGTTTTATGAACAAGACATGGCATTCCATTGACCAGATCAAGTGACAGAACACTTCTGCATTTCTCTGAACAGCACGTTACAGTCGACACATGTAGCGCAGAACGAAAGGGTACTCTTATATGGATTCTTTATCATCTTGTACATCTTGTACAGCTTGTACAACGTGTACATCTTGTACAGCTTGTACATCTTGTACATCTTGTACAGCTTGTACATCTTGTGCATCTTGTACAGCTTGTACATCTTGTACATCTTGTACATCTTGTGCATCTTGTACAGCTTGTACATCTTGTACAGCTTGTACATCTTGTATATCTTGTTATCTTCTTGCAAGAGACTGACATATGTTCTCATGACACAGGGATATCAAACAGCGTGTACAGCTTGTAAAGCTTGTACATCTTGTACAGCTTGCACATCTTGTACATCTTGTACACCTTGTACATCTTGTACAGCTTGTACAGCTTGTACATCTTGTACACCTTGTACAGCGTGTACAACTTGTACAGCTTGTACATCTTGTACAGCTTGTACAACTTGTACATCTTGTACAGCTTGTACATCTTGTACAGCTTGTACATCTTGTACAGCTTATAGAGCGTGCACATCGTGTACATCTTGTACAGCTTGTACTTCTTGTACGTCTTGTGCAGCTTGTACATCTTGTACATCTTGTACTTCTTGTACATCTTGTGCATCTTGTAAAGCTTGTACATCTTGTACAGCTTGTACATCTTGTGCAGCTTGTACATCTTGTGCAGCTTGTACATCTTGTGCATCTTGTACAGCTTGTACATCTTGTACATCTTGTACAGCTTGTACATCTTGTGCAGCTTGTACATCTTGTGCATCTTGTACAGCTTGTACATCTTGTACATCTTGTACATCTTGTGCAGCTTGTACATCTTGTGCATCTTGTACAGCTTGTACATCTTGTGCAGCTTGCTTCTTGTACGTCTTGTTCAGCTTGTACAGCTTGTACATCTTGTACAGCTTGTACATCTTGTACAGCTTGTACATATTTTGTGCATCTTGTGCAGCTTGTACAGCTTGTACAGCTTGTACATCTTGTACAGCTTGTACTTCTTGTACAGCTTGTGCATCTTGTACAGCTTGTACAGCTTGTACTTCTTGTACATCTTGTACATCTTGTACATCTTGTACAGCTTGTACATCTTGTGCAACTTGTTCAGCTTGTACATCTTGTACATCTTGTACATTTTGTACAGCTTGTACATCTTGTGCAGCTGAAGTCAACTTTTATATAGATCTTCTACTATCATCTTGCATATATTAAAAGAAATCAATGGAGGAATGTAGGGTCGGGTCTGCCCGTCAAGCTTGTTAGATCCATCATAGGCCCAGAGCCATCGCCCCCTTCACACACGTGTCAAAAGCAACTGTTACATGTATCATATAACTGCTTTCACTGTTGTGGAGCTCTTGACAGGTGGCTAATGATTCATTGTAGATATGGAGGAAATAGCAAAAGGCGCTCGGCTTTGTCCTATGTTTATTGGGAGTGTCACTATTATTTGCATGACAATGTAATATACATACCGTGTTTTCTGTGTTAATGTTTGATACATTGTTCCTGAAGAATTTGATAGGCTTAATGTAATGTACCAAAAGAAAATAATATCACATATCAAACATGAATGTCCACATATGGTATGCAATCAATTACAATCAATCCTTATTCAATCCTTATTACGCTGAAAACGCGCACGCACACACACACACACACACACACACACACTCTGGCGCAAACAGCATGTATAATATTAAAGACTATTTCCATTCAATTCAGTACATGTCGCCTCGTGCCGTTCGGGCTGCAAAAGAATCAGTCAGGCATTTTCTTGACATTGCTATGTCATTGCTTTGATTTTTTCAACTTGCAAGACGTTGACAAGACTCCTAATTCCTGCACAACTAACCGTCCATAAATTATCTTTGAGAAGTTGGATGTCGTTGTCACAACTTGATGTAAAGACTGAAGTGAAAAGATCAATTGACATAAAGGTCTACAATAGAACTACAGCGAATGATATAAACGGTGGTTTTGAAACGAGAGGACAGAATCATTTCACTTAATGCAGCTTTCATAATCGCCACTGCCTTCATTTAGAGATGAAAGACATCTTAAACATGAAATGACTCGTGTCCAGAATCTTGTTACTGTTACCAAGATCGTTTGAATACCATTCAACTTTGACACGCCTTTACGTTGGCAACTGCTGGACAGAACCTCAGTCACTCTGCTGGGTGAATAAACTGAAACAAAGTAGCGTAGAGAATTCGGATCTCTGCCATGGGTGGTCAGACATGAACTCAAAACCAGTACAAATGTCTAAATGACTATCCATGCAAGTATGTATGTATGTAATACTTGTATATCTAATATGTTCTGTGTGTGCTCTGAACATGCCCACTGTGTAGGTGTGTTCACTGATCGTTGCTAGTGAAATGTAAACGTTAGAATACAAACATTGCCACTATTGCAGATGTAAAGTGGATGCCTCTCCGCTCATGCTGCCAGTATGTTTTAAAAAGATTCACAGCAATGAAACCCCACGCTTTTGTGTTTTGCGCATGCTGACTTCCTGGATTAGATTTGCAGAAATCGAAAATGATTCTTTGAAAGCTTCGTTCAGCTGTACTAACAATTTCGAAGCTTCGTCTATCATTTACTGATTAGAAAGTTCTCCTGAATTAGACTGTAAACTGTACACATTGTAACCATTACGTCCTTTGCACCCAATGCTGAGGAACTTGTCAATGAAATGTTCCTGTTGAAACTCTTAAAACCAACTGAAAAAGAGTTTCATACAGCATATCATTACAAATCTTGTTTGTACATAGTTTGCAGTGTAAAGATAAAACCTAGCACGCCATGTTGCAGATCTAGTGCTGGGAGTGAGTGATAGAGTTTTACACCACTTTCAGCAACATCTCAGCAAAATCACCGCAAAGGACGCTGGGAATGGTCTTCACACAATTTACCAGCGTGGGAAGTCGAACCGCGATCTGGGAACGCTTCAACCATATGGCGACCCAGCCGCCATGATACACAGAATAACATGGAGGCATTGCAAGCAGTTTCTGAAACAGTCCAGTTGGACGAGATATGGTGTTAGAGGTCATGCCATAGAGGCAAGTAAGGAAATATATTTTCAAGCTAAACGTCTAAGGAGTGTGACAAAAATCCATGTTTAACTGACTCATCCGACTGCAAATGCAGGACACACAGTCGGAAGTGGATTCTGACCTACATCCTGAACATTATCCAACTCGTCATGCAGATCACGTTTGTTCAAACAGAATAAATACCAGCAACTGTTTTTGGTGGCAAACGAAGATCTAATACATGTTGGCTGTATCATGATCGTCCAAGTAAGGAGAGAATTATTTCACGAAAACACCAGGAGTGATGGACGTCTTTGTGGCTTCACATTGAAATTATGAATACAAGAGAACCATCAGTCGCAGAGATGTACCAAAACGAGATTTAGGGCCAAACAGTTGAGATAACGGTATGAGAGGAATACTGAAACACCAGTGATAACACCAGGTGTTTGCGAAAAGGGGACGCCCGCCTGCACTACTGGATATACCTGCCTTTCTCTATGTTAATAACTCATCTGAAACACGGAATAACGTGTGTGACGTCAAAGGTTTTATTATTAGTCTCGATGTGTAACCTCCATGTATATATCTTTGAATCAGTAAGACATAAATTCACACAGATGAAAAGGCTTATGTCAAGTGATGAAAATTAATATCGGGTGTGTCCCCCATGTCTCTGGAGAACTGCCTTGGCATCGTCGTGGCATGCTGCGAATGAGTGTACGGATGGTACCAATCGATATTCTACGCCATCCTTCCTGGAGAGCAACGAAAAGTTCATCCAAATTGTTGGGTTGAACAGGTCTGTCCCGAACATTGCGACCAAGAACTTCCTAAAGATGTTCGATGGGGTTAAGGTCAGGACTTTTAGCCGGCCATTGCAACACCCGGACTCTTGCAGCCATCAGTCTGTCCCGACAAACATGAGCGATGTGAGGGCGGGCATTGTCATACTGGAACTTGAACATTCGACCCGCTGTACGCGCAAAGGGGATCACAATCAGCTTCAAGATCTCGTCACGATATCGTACACCTGTTATCCTGCCATCAACACGCACAAGATCTGTTTTGTGGTTAAAGGTAAACCCGCCCCACACCATAACAGAGCCCCCTCCATAACGATCATGCTGTTTGATGGTGCAGACACTGTGACGTTCCCCAACGCTCCTCCAAACTCGAATTCGACCGTCAATATGGTCTAGTGTGTACCTGCTCTCATTACTAAACATAGTGTTTCTCCATTGACGTACGGTTCTTCCTCCATGATTCCGTGCCCACAGCAGTCTCAAGCGCTTTGTGTTGCTCAGTCATGTTGTTTCCAACCAATGGACGCCGGCTTTTTAGACCAGCCGATTTAAGACGATTACGCACTGTACGTGAACAAATTCTGACATTTGTTCTTCGCCTGAATTCCGTATTGATTTTGGAGGAGGATTTGAACCTGTCTCGCAGAGCAATAAGGCTTAGGGTCCGGTCATCTCGTGGGATGGTTTTCTTGTTCCGTCCCCGACCACGCCTCATTTTGACGTCAGCAGTCGCTCTATAGAGATTCCAAAGTCTGGATATCACGCTAACAGACTTGTGAAAAGTTGTTTCAACCTGGCGTACTGAGCTTCCACCATTAACCATGCCAATTGCCTCCCATTTCTGTGCCAAAGTTAAGTACTGTCTCGCCATGTTAACAATGTTTTTAACCGTTGTGTTTGACAGTGCACATACATGTAACGTGTAAATCTAAGAGCATGTAACTTCGGGAGCATGTAGTGCACGTGCATGGAAAGCATTATGGTGAGTTTGAGTGAACCGCTCTTCAGGAAAACGATAATACACGGCGCTGAAGTTAGTAAACAGGAAGTTTGCATTGCCCTAAGAAACATGCGTTCCCTTAAATTTTTCCATGAGTACATATATGTCTTGCTATAAGCCACGTACAGACATGGTCCTACTTTTATATAATGGCAGAATGTCAACAATAGCGGATATGATATCAGTGGTTGTTCTTACTTGGCAAAAGTTATTTGCAGCGATTTTACTTTACTGAATGGCAAACAAACGCTATCACAGAACAGCCAGCTTCGCAATGACGTCCAAACTACGAAGTCCATTGTGTAATGTGCGTAGAGGTGACTCTGGCGGGTTTTGTTGTGAACGTGGGGAAATGTACAACGACAACATGCCCAACGTAACTGATAAGAAGTATTAAAATATCAAATTGTGTTGTCAGATTTTCAGCCAAACAAGTAAGGAAGTGACAGTGATGGATCATATCAGACTTACAGAGTCCAGATTGGTGCCATGATACCATTGTTTTGTCTTCTGTCATTCCATACCGACGTCAGACACACTTTTCACGGCTGTTTCTTTCTAACCCTGTCATGTCACATTACGTCTTAAATGAAATGTGCCTTATTCATCTCCGTCAATAAACTTTTCTTATCATAGCTTACAATATCGATATCAAATCCTCTGCTTTTTACAATTGAATCACATGTCAAACTGTTGAAGCATTATTTAGGCGATAAAGGCGACCCTTGGGCTATTTGTCAACCCAGGTGGGGACAATTGGTTCAGCTTGCTGAGTTAATAGGTGTCACACTGTCATTACTCTAAGCCTCTTGAGATGTGATACTACAAGTCCACATATATGCATAATTCTGTTTGCCAGCAAATCGTGTCGCCAAGGGACCAGAGAAACGTGGTATGTTTATATCATGGAGAGAAGTCATTTAATCACATTTCAGAATGATGAAAGTCAGGGGAAGGAAGTGACGTGTTTACTTTTGCCATGACCTCCCTGTGTCACCAACGATGTCCAGTGATCCTTTCATATCATTTCATTTATATTTCGCCTTTATGTCTTCTTGAATCCGTTTCGTCTGATAATCAAGACTGGTTATTTTCTGGCGTTGGTCACTGGAGAGGACAGTAATTTGTTTCAACCCAAACGTCAAGTTCATCACATCCAATCTGTTTCTCTCCCAATACCGACACGCCAAATGTCCTTGTTGAACGCTACACAGATGTGGTCTGTGTTTGAAGTAACCTTTTAAGTAAAAAAGTGTGATTATTCATCACAAGGTTATATTTCACGACAGGTAATTGATCACCAGCATCCCTCTGCAGCATCAACCGATCTTTCACAAGTATCAATAAAGTTACACAGTAACTGCATACCATCAGCCTTCCTGCTGACACCGCTGTCAGAATTCGTCAGCACAGTGGGTGAAATGAATATCAACTGATTCTGTCACAAAACCAAATAATCTGATCCTTTCATCTCTTTAATGAATTTTACACTGATTTCATCTCTGGTATATGACTGTCTCAACTTAAAAAATATTCACGAGGCTCTTAATTGCTGTACACACCAGTGTCCATAAACCATCTTTCACCAGCGTCGTGTTGGTGGCAGCGCTTCGTGTGTGTACCGGTGTAAAACTGTTGTGAAGAGCTTGAGTACTGGTAAATATACAAAAAAAAGAACTAAACATAGATCAAATGGAAACATCTAAAGGAGTGTTGCTCGTGTTCCTATAGAATGAAAACCAACTAGTAATGTCTCATCTATACGTGCATTTGCATTGATAGGTAACACTAACACTAACAAATTATGTGAATTCGCAGAGATGTGGGCGAAACGAGTAAAGGCAATCATGTGAAACATGAAGAACGTGCAACATGAATTGTCGGGATATGAAGGGTTTTATACTTCTCTTTCATTACAACTGTTCAAATGAACAGTTCAAACATGCCTCGACTGACAATAGCTCAACACAATGAAAACGCCAACGGCCGACTGGAGACTGGAGACTGGAGACAGGAGACAGGAGACTTGGTCACGATCATTTTCACGATCACAGCAACACCTCATCTCACATTGCAACACTGACAAATGACAGACCTAAGCATCCGTGTGCTACCAGGATAGTCTCCATATGTAAACCTTATCGGACATTGAATGGATGATGTTGATCAATGATGCATGGCAGACAATTGGTGGAACATTCATTGGTTGCTGCTGATCAGTGTCTTCAACAGCTGGCACAAACAACGACTCTCATGGAAACCAAGATATTGAGAACATGTGACCTTCACCTTGATATCGATTGCTTCATGTGCGACATGTCAATGTCAATGTCGAATATTGATATAACAACCAGAGTATACACGTGGAAGCCGCTCTTCTGGGTAGAATATCCTGCTCCCGACATTTATTTCAACATTTATTACAATAAAACAGCATAAAGTGTATGTTTGTTGCCAGGTGTCACGCTCCTCCCGCCTTATAAAACAACCCGTGGACAGAACCTGGAGTGGGAAGCAGACAGTTCATCTGACACAGCAATGGGAATAAAGCCCTGTATATGACTTCATTTGTTGTCGTTTGTTACGTGGTGTGAATTCTGCTACATTGTTCATGACCATAGAATATTGAGGATATATACACTATCACCATACGAGGCCATACATTATGACATGTCCATCGTGAATGCTGATTGTGACCAGAATAGAGATCAGCAGTGAGTCAGGACAAGACGTAAGTGGCATGTCACTCAGTCAGTTTCGCACACAGCGATGTTTTCAGCAATTAGGTTGTACTTAGTCACCGTATACGTCACAGGAAGGAGGCATAAATCTGACAGTTTCCATAACTCTTCCGACCACCATCACATTATAACAAGACCGTTGGTCGTTGGTGGGATGACATGGTCAGATCACGGCCCTCCTCTGGCCAGAGAGACGCACCATCACTAGCGTGATAGCAACGATACCAACGAGTACAGGGCTGAATTGACAACTGCTGTTCAACTGACATCCTTTCGCAGAACCTTTATGATCTACACGTGGAAGCAGGACTCATTGACAGTTAAACGCCCCGTTCTGGCAGATAACAGTCCCAGGTATATAAGAGTGTTTCGGCCACACCCTCTACGTGGCCAGGCCTGAATCTGCTGTAACACAGAAATCACCTTTACAGAATCAGCTATGCTGTGACTGATGCGGTGAAGTGCAAGCCTTTATCAAGGCATGTAGAGGGTTTATTCGCTGTTGAAAAAATGTGTGGCCCCTTCGAACTCCAAGCAATCTTCGTATAAACGGCTTCATACTTAAATAGATATTGTTTGGAGATGTGGTTGCGTTACTGTATATTGTTCGTACTGATGACATTTGTGTCTTCCAGCTGAGTTGATCAGTAATGACATCCAGTCAGTCATTGACATTCATTGAAATCTTTCTCTCTAGAGGTGTGTAATCTTCTTTCCAGATGGTATGTAAAACAATAAAATCCATTCAATAGCTGTGATTATAAACCCGTTGTAGGATCCAGTTATGTCATACGTGGTGCTACATGCATGCATCTCATTGGAAGAGATGACACCATTTTCGTTAAGTATGGACAGGATATTGACAAACAGGTCACATTTTGCTGACCAAAAAAAACCCTGAAAGATTTTTATTTAAATGGTGTCTGCAAATGGAAAATTGTCGTTTTCAGGTAACACATTCCTGAATACTTTCTTTATTTCAAGAGTGACCTACATTCTACTAGGACATCAATCAAGCCTATTAAAGATTCCACAAAATATAATATCAATATTTGGTTATCATAGTTCGAATGTTCGAAAATTCATATAATCTGCATATTTATATCTGTCACTTGTAGAAATAAAAACATGAATTAAATATATAGTTTGCTTTTTCAGGGCGAAAATGAGGTGATGTTTTTGTTATTGAAAGAGTGTCTGTCTAATCTTTTGTCAAATGTGTGTACGTCTTGAGTGTTCGTGACGTGAGTGAAATTCGTTTTTATCGACCTCAATGGACGTCATCCCGTAATACAGGGTTGTCTCCCTTCACCAAGTCCTTGAACTTAATCAAGCTGAAAGTCTGGAATGACTCAGATATACAAGGGATTTACTACCAAGTGAGAGCTTTGCGTTTAAACTTCTTTCACGTAAAGTCGAAGGCTTTACTTTGAATCTTACATGTTGCAAAGTAAACTAATTCAAACCAGGACTTCAGATAAGTAAAATAACACTGAGTGATGCAGATATCAATTTATCCCTCTGTGTAACTGCTCTCACCTGTATCAAGTTGGGTTTTTATATATGTATACATCGCCGGTATGAATATCAAAAATGAGGCATAAAACTTGTAGAGGTGGAGATGCATAGGGAGGGCGAAGCTCAGTTGAATTAACACAGGACTCTCCAGGAACTGTTCGTTCGATCGGTATTCCAGACGTTGGTAACAGCGTCTTGTTTATTTCACAACGCTACGTTTCGGAGTGGGTTCTTTTCTCCAGCTTGATAACGCTGCACGACTCTGCATTGAAACATCGCTCTATGTCAAAGCCAAAAAGTTGTCATCCATAAAGTTGTATTATGACTTCCCAACTTCTAGAATTCCGATCAAACCATTAGTTGACTTATGTGCTAAGTGGATTCTGTTTCGACAGAAAAACTACACGGAAACGTTGCTCTCACTGCAGTGGAGAAATTGTTCATCCATAACTTGCTATCCTTCTTAAATGCTGCAACTTCTGAATGCCTCTCAAATAAGTGACAGTAGCACAGCTACGGACTCTTCAAACTACCTCATTAGGCAACAAGTCACTGCGTGTCAGTATGTTTGGTGTTACTGACAGTCTGCTACGGAGTGTTCAGGAAGGTCCTGAATCCACTAGTTACCTACAAACAGATAGGAAATTTGCCCGGAAAGCTTGCTGGTAGTAGTTTCGAGTGACTGGAGCCCAGCAGGAAGGGTATAGAACTAAGATCCTCTCGAGGTCAGTGTGCCGAACCTGTCTCCATTCTCCGCCTGAGGACACCCAACAGACACTCCATAAGAGACATGCCGGGGAATCAGAATTAGATATAATAATTCTGGAAAAGCTATAACCTACATCGGCACCAGACTATACAGTATATATGTATTTTGTTCTTCGAAGATTTGCTAAATATTTACCTAAACACAGCCTATTTACCAACCAAAATTATTCACGTGAAAACATCTATACACGTGTAATTACACGTCGGATCACAGCCTTGATGGAAACCGAACAGTGTAATCGGGGCAAGGGGTTTGGGTAGGAAAGAGATGTCGTTCGCCCCTTTACAATCTCATGCTCGAGGGAACGTAACGGTGCCAGAAGTAGCCATTGTGCATGCTCATCATGGCGATCTCTTACAGGACCCGTCCCCCGTGTTACACATAGATATGGCGGAAAGGAAACAGGAGCTGTTGACGTCATCTGTGGCGTTCATCAACACACTACAGTGATCACCACAGTGATCAGTGGCAAACATATTCGTGCTGAAAAGAAAGGATACATGTTCTAAAACATATTCCCCATGGTCCCTAGTATGATGATCTATCATTGGTTACACTCTCCAATTTTTATATCGCCTTGATGTTTGATACTGGTTTCTTCCAACTGATGTCAGCTGGTAATATATTGTATTTATCATATTGTCCATCGATATTTTACGGCCTTCACACTGGAGCTCAGTTGCGTTTTACAACCTTTACTATGTACGTCAGTGGCATATTAAGCCTTCAATAAGAAGGTCAGTGGGGTTTTGCAACCTTCGTAATGGAGCGTTTTACAGCCTTCACTGCGGATGTCATTGGCGTTTTACAGCTGTTACGAGAGTGTGTTTTCTGTTAATTGCATGATTGATTAAGTGATAATTATTATTTGGGTCACAATGTATAGAGTTTTAATGTGGGTTATGGCTCACCGTTCGTATCATAAATGGTCAGTGCTGTTAGTATTTTAGCGGCAGGCCTTTAAGGTAGTTCTCTATAGTTGCCTCCCTTGACTAGTTGATATCATATTTATGACTCATTACTTTAGATTTGACACAGTTGCATTGTACATGAAACCTCTATTGTGAATTTTGGTAACTTGCTACTGTCAGCTCAACACATTTTATGGAATATACTTAGACTTGTCTGTGTTATTATTTGCAGGTTCTGAGGAGATTTCTTACACCTTTCGTTACGGCAAATTAGGTTTCTAGCCTTCACTGCGGAGGTCAGCGGCATTTTGCAGCCTTCACTGCGGAGGTCAGTGGCGTTTTGCAGTCTTCGCTAGGGGTGGGGGTGGGGGGTCATTGGCGTTTTACAGGTCAGTGTTGTTTGCAGATTTCACTGTGGAGATAAGTAGGGTTTTGCAGTCCCCTACTTTGGAAGTCAGCGGGGTTGTATAGACGTCACCATGGAAGTTAGTGGGGTTTTTTAGTCTTCAGTACAGAGGTCATTTTGGCTTTACAGAATTCATTACGGATGTCGGTTGCGTTTTAAAACCTTCATTATGGAGGTCAGTGGAGGTTTTATAGTCTTCACTACTAAGGTCAGTGTCATTTAATAGTCTACATGCTGACCCTTTACTCACTGTCTCTTCTTGGATAGACATATCTCTACAATGACACTACTCTTTTAGAAATATTTACTCTCGTAATTATGTAGTGAGTTGTGAGTCCTAGCAATGCGTCAACATCGTCTTGGACTGGTGGCATTTGATAGTACAGACATTTTGATCTGCTAACAGAACCTGGTGTGATTTGAACTTCTACTTCCACATACCTTCTTTCATGCAGTAGGAGAAGGATTACTTCAGCCTTGCAGTTGAAGTCTTTGATAGGTGTTTAATGCATTTAGAAGTTGGAAGACCAGAGACACGTCTCATTTAATAGATAACAGCTTCTATGTCAGTTGGTGCCACGTGTGGGCAAGGACACACTCAGTGTCATTACTCTGATGCCATTACGCTGTCTGGCCCATTCTATTCAGCACAAAGACCTACTCAAATTTGGGCCATGTGGGCGGGTCCTCGGTATACCCTCTCCACCCAAGACCCTCAATGAAGTTCAGTGAGTAACTGTTGCGTTCAGATACAACGTCATAATTCTGTACTTGTACACATCAACAGCTTTCCGGTTTTGTCACACAGTCAATAGAAATCTGTGCTCAGCAAAAGAGGCCAAACAATATCCGGTTCAGCATTTATCCTTTGCCTGGAATGATCTCTGATTGAGTGCACAAAGATGGTTGAGTGTGATGTCTCCTACTAAATGTTGTACATAAGCATTTATTGACCATGGTAGTTTGACTGATGATAACAGTAGATCCTGTTTAAAATCATGAGTGGATGGTAGAGGTTTGTGACTTGACTGAAGGTGGTAAATAGAGCTTCCGCTGCGGTGGTGCCTCATGTATTTTAAAGTCACCATTTGATTTTGAAAAGGGTAAAGGGTGAGAATGAGCAGAGCGTATTGGGCGTCCCTGTGATGGATGAGGTCACTTGATCTATTTGAACAAAATCAATACGCTGATTGGCGGAATTATTGTCTTGGAAGGTCTTTACAACGATCGTTCATATCGATGACACATTAAAAATCTTGATATGTTTGAATGTAGAAGCATTTTCTCCCACAGGAATACTGTAGGTATCCCGATGTGTTGATTGTGTCAGTGATCGTATCCTGTTCAGACTCCAGTAGCTCCAGCAGTATCAAACGACGCACAAAGTGGGAAACAGCTATGCGGTTTTTCTGGTATTGGTAAGGTTAATAATGTGCCGTGGCAAAGATGTAATATATCCCCTTTTAAAGCAGCAAAATATTGCAAAAAGTCTAAAATATACAATAACAATTTTTGTCGTGACAAAAGGTGTACGAAATCTGAGCCGGATCAGCATAATATAACACAGACAAGTCTAAACTATTGAACAAAATGTATTGAGCAGACATGAGCAAGCAAGACACAAAGATTCACAATAGAGGCTTCTGGTACAACACGGCTGAGTCAAATCTTAATTAATGGGTCAGATACTAAAACTCACCAAAGTCTTGGTTTTCAGTGAAACAGTTGTACTAGATGTCACGAAGCAAGCGGTCTTGAAGGTAGGTCGAAGGTTGAGGAAAAGGTACACAGATGTAAATAGGCCGCATGATGACACAACTCCAGTGTAACTCAGAGTGCAAGTGTGTGTGTGTGTGTGTGTGTGTGTGTGTGTGTGTGTGTGTGTGTGTGTGTGTGTGTGTGTATGTGTGTGGTCAAAACAATGACCGAGCACTTACTGCCATCGTCAACACTGTAGAATGCCCTCGGAACAATGTCTTCCGGAAGTAAACATACAGGAAGTCAAGGGCACATAATTCCCGGAAAACCTGAATCCTTAAAATGCGGATCATCTATCACACGAAATGCCACCCACCATATTTATTATTCAAAACACCAAACACTGTGACTCAATAATAATTATTATTGAATTCGCAAAAAAAAATATACAGAAAATACACACTCGTAACACTCTCCCCCTTGAGGATAGCAAATCATAACATAATAACATGATATGTAATAATATGAGTAATATGAGAAACTTCTTGCAGAATTACTATGACAAAATGCAAATACATACATACAGCATCATCAAGCCATCATGCATTTTTACCCTGGAAAGTGCATCAGCTCAAACATTGTCTTTGCCTTTAATGTGCTTGATCACAAGATTGAACATTTTGCGAGGTCAAACTCCACCTCATACGTCTTTGGTTTTTGGTCCTCATTTTGTGCAGAAAATTCAAGGGATTGTGATCAGTAAATTCTTCAATTGGCAAAGTGGTGGTACCAAGGTACACTTCAAAATGCTGTAAAGCTTACAAAAGGCCTAATGTCTCTTTCTCAATGGTAGAATAATTTCTTTGGTGTTTGTCAAATTTCTTTGAAAAATAACAAACTGGATCTTCAATTCCTGAATTATCCTCTTGAATCAGGACAGCACCTGAACCAACATCACTTGCATCAGTTTGCAACTTAAATGCTTTGTCAAAGTTTGGTGCCTGCAATACTGGAGAATTCATGAGTATGGCTTTGACTTTTTCAAATGCGGTCTGACAACTGCTATACCAGTTGAGTTGAGTGAGTGAGTGAATATTTAACGTCACATCGGCAATATTTCAGTCATATCGTGACGAGAACATTTAATACTGAAATGTAAGATATGTATTTCATAAATAAGGACGGTAAAACAACTAGAATATCACAGTTATAATTTAAAACTAGTGTGGAAAGTTAAAACTAATATCACTATCTATACAAAACAATATAAAAACAGGCTATAGATCTCCAACAACTGAAGGTAGATCACCATACTAGGGACCATGGGGACTTACAGTACTTTTGCTACCTGCATGGACCCTAGTTAGATTTACATCATCCCTTCAACCGCTGGATATTGTATGAAATGCTAGCCAAGCTTAAAATAACATGAATACTACGATTAAAAACCTGGTAGACATAAATTTACTATGAACAAGTGCCCTCTCAGGAGGACAATAATTTTATAATACTTCAACCCCCTTTGAGGGTACAGCCACTAACAATTCTAGTTACTACCAATCATTAAAATATATCTATGTACAGAAACATATTGCTCAAAATTCAACCATGAAATCGATTTCCTTTAAAAAGCCAATGATTAAATGACAACTAACAGTGGTAAAAAGGTCCTTCATAGTTTTGACATTGAAATATCTATCCCTTATGATGGAGAATTCAACACAGGCAAGCAGAATATGCTTGACCGCGGTTCTCTCATCACAAGGGATGCAAAACGGAGGATCTTCACCTTTCAACAGGTATGCATGTGTATACCTCGTATGACCAACACGACATCGTCGTAGTATGACCTCTTCAAATCTGGACTGACAACCCAACCCAACCAATGTAAGGTTTTATCTCATGTAATTTATTGATACCCACCTGGGTGTCCCACTTCTTTTGCATCAGATCACGGATATAAGATCTAATGGTGGCTTTGTAATCACTGTAAGGAATAAGAAGTGGTGTCACAGGTTTATGGAGTGCTGCTTTAGCAGCAAGGTCAGCCGGTGTGTTACCAGAGATTCCTACATGGCTTGGTAACCAACAGAAGACGATGTCGTATTGGCCAGTAGCAACATTATTATACAATTCAATAATTTCAATTAAAAGTGGATGTTTGCAAGAAATGTGTTTAATAGCCTGAAGGCAAGAAAGAGAGTCGGAATAGAAATATATTCTTTACGTTTAGGGTGTCTTTGAATATATCTAAGAGCTTTTAGTATGGCGTTAGCTTTTGCTGTAAAAACAGAACTTTTATCTGGTAGTCTAGAAGATATTGTTCTGGATCCAATGACAGTGGCACAGGTCACTGCACCCACCGTCCTTGGAACCATCTGTAAATAAAGGTTTGTACTTGCTATATTTAGTTTTTAATTGATTATATTCTTGTATGTATTCTAATTCATTAGTTTCTGATTTTTGTATATGAAGTTAATGTTAGGTCAACTTGTGGCCTAACCAACTGCCAAGGAGGAGAGGAAAGAAGACGCGAGGGAGCTTTGTTTTCCAGCTCAATGCCGGCTGAAGAAAGAAAGGGTTTAATTCTGTGCCCTAGAGGTGGAATAAGAGAAAACTGTTTGTAATATAAATCCTCATAAGAGGGTTAAAGACACAATTAAATGCAGGGTTAGATGTGTTAGAGTATAGTTTTGTGGCATATTGTAAAGATACTTTTATACGTCGCTGAGTGAGAGATGGCTCATCTGCCTCAACATAGAGACTGTCAACGGGAGAAGTTCGAAAAGATCCAAGCCAAACTCTTAGACCTTGATGATGGATAGAATCTAACATTTTCAGGCTGCTTTTACAGGCTCCACCATATACAATGGAACCATAGTCAAGTTTGGAGTGAATGAGTGGTCTGTATAAGTGAAGTAGGGTGGTTTGATCGCCTCCCCATTTTGAGTTGGAAACAACTTTTAATAAGTCGAGTGCCTTCAAACATTTAACCTTTAGGGATTAAATATGCGGCAAGTACGTCAAGTGGGAGTCAAATATAAGACCCAGAAACTTGGCCTCCTTTACAACTTTAATAGGTAAAGGCCGTTTAGATACAGTTCCGGGTCCTTATGTGGTTTGTATTTACGGCAGAAATGTATACAGTTAGTTTTAGACTTAGAAAATTTAAAGCCGTTTTCCAAACACCATTTATTTATCTTGTTTAGACACAACTGCATTTGCCGTTCAATAGTATACATGTTTTTACCCCGACATGAGATGTTAAAATCATCCGCAAAAAGTGATCCATCAATTGAATCATTTAAAACTTTGGATAAACTGTTTATCATGATACTAAAAAGTGTTACAGACAAAATTCTAACTTGTGGAACACCCTGATCCTGATTATAATGATCAGACAGGGTTGAACCCACTCGAACATTGAACTGCCTGTCTTATAAAAATTGTGATATAAAACGGGGTAAACGACCCCTTAAACCGAAAACCTTAAACCGAAGTCATGCAAGTCCTTCCAGGTTCTATCGTATGCTTTCTCGAGATCAAAGAAGATGCATGTTGTTTATTTACCAGAGCATTTTGACAATGGATTCTAATCGTACCACATGATCAATGGTACTACGAGTTTTCCTGAAACCACACTGAATATTTGTTATAAGATTATTGGTTTCAAGGTACCATGTTAATCTATTGTTTACCATTCGTTCCATGGTTTTACAGACACAACTTGTTAAGGAGATTGGTCAGTATGATCCCGACCAGGCTTCGGAATAGGCAATACAATGCATTACGCCAGGAAGATGGGAAATTACCGGAAGTCCATATTTGATCAAAAATTTCTAAAAGGATTTATAAACACGATTCAGGCAAATGCTTCAGGAGCTGATACTGTATGTTATCAGCCCCTGTTGCTGTATCATGAGCTTGCTCAAGGGCAATATGGAGCTCATGTTACGAAAATAATTTGTTATAATCTTGACTGTTGTCTGAGTTAAAATTGATTCTTTTCTGCTCTTGTTGTTTCTGATACTTTTGAAACTCAGGAGCATAATTAGATGATGAAGAGTGTTTGGCAACTGTTTCGCCAATTTTATTGGGTATGTCATCTTTATTAGTTGATATATTATCACCATCCTGCTGAACAGTCGTTTTATATCCTTTACCTTTTATCCTTTGGATCATGTTCCACACCTTTGGAATTGGTGTGCGAGAATTTATTTGGAAAATATAGTTCCGCCAAGACTGACGCTTATTCAGTTCAAACGCACGTCTAGCCTTGGCATTGACGATTTTTACTTTGTTTAAATTAAGGACCCGTCGGATGTTTGCGAAAATATTTTTCAGCTTTCTTCCTACTCTTTCCGGCCTGTTTACACTTGTTATTAAGCCATGGTTTGCGAATGTGTTGAGTTGCAGAGGACTGTGGAACTGCTCTGTCAGCTATGTCATTTACAAGATCTGAAAACGACAGTATAGGATCTTGACTGTTCCTGAAAAGATCATGCTTCAAGTGTTCAACACACAGTGTTTCATATGATGACCAGTCAGCCCTGGCGAAGTTCCTTCTTGATACAGGTGGATCATCACCAGGATTGCTTGTTCTCAGAAGGGTGGGGAAGTGATCACTCCCACATAGGTCATCATGGACCATCCATTCAAATTCAGTAAATAAGTTTGAATCGGTAAGTGACAGATCCAGGGAAGAATATGGTCCCGTAGCTGGATGTAGATAAGTGGCCGAATCGTTGTTGAAATGCATAAAGTATTATCGGAAATAAATTCCTCAAGGATTTTACCTTTAGTATTAATGTCGGCACTTCCCCAAAGCGGACTGTGTCTGTTAAGGTCACCCATGATGATAAGTGGCTTTGGAAGTTGATCATACAGATTTTGAAGATCCGACTGTCTGATATTAGAAGACGGAGGGATACACAAGCTGCACAGAGTCAATACAATATGCAGGGTCAGTCGAACAGCTACAGCCTGAGGATTGGTACTAAGTGGAACAGGGCTGTGTATTAGGGCTGTCCTACTAAGATAGAAGCACCTCCAGTTGCTCTATCTCCTTGGGGAGAAAAGGAATGGTAATCACTGTGTTGTCGTAAAGTGAAGTTATCTGTAGATTTTAAATATGTCTCTTGGAGACACATGGCTGACGGCTGTAAATCTTGTATCAGCAATTGTACCTCACTAAAACTATTCTTTAGTCCTCTGCAATTCCATTGCATTAATGTAGACAACTGAGTCATGGCGCCTCAATTGGTGATCTCTCTCGTGAATGTGAGGAGGATAAGCTTATCTGCCTATCCTGTGAGGATGGAGTTACCTCCATAGCTAGAGGTCCAAATGAGTTTTCAAGAGGAACCTCTGGAACTGTGGGGACAACAGATAGTTTATCCCTATTAATCTTTTTTCCTTTCTTCTTTTTAGATTTATCGATGACTGGTTGCAAAACAGTCTTTGGAGATGATGACTCGGATTCAGTTTCATCAGTCTGAGAACCAAATGTAGAATGAATAACAGTGGCAGTAGGTATAGTGGCTGAAATTGAAGAGATAGGTGTTGCTGTCTTGACCCAAGACAAGTCAGTCTGAGATGCAGTAGAGGACACTACCACAGAGCAGTTCACTGCAGTAGCATAGGTAATGTTTAAAGGTTTGATTTAGCATTTTTTGGCATCCATGTATGAGACATTTTTCTCGCATTTAAGTTTCATAATCTGAGACTCACGCTGGAAGACAGGGCAGGATTTTGAAGAAGCGGGATGTGCATCATTACAGTTTGCACACTTGTAATCTTTCTTGCAGTCAGAACCGTCATGACTATCGCCACAACGATAACATACGACAGAGTTCCGGTAAGAATGTGAGCCATGTCCAAAATGCTGACATTTGTAACATCGGAGTGGATTTGGGATATATACATCCACGTGGAAATAACCTGCTTTGATAGATGTTGGAAGTGAAGAGCGGGAAGAGGTCAAGAGATAGGTGTTGGTTTTTGTAACAGTGCCGTCTTTCTTAAAGGTGAACCGTTTCACTGCTGAAACTCCCTGATCCTGTAACTCTAAAGCAATGTCCTCTTCAGACATATCAGTAAGGCAACGTGCCCTGTCACGGATAATGCTACGGCAAGAGTTAAATGTTTTATGTATAAAAACATGAACCTCTACATTTGGAAATGTTTTGATGGATAACAAATTTAGAGACTGTTGTTTCCGTAAACATTCCACCAAAAATGAGCCACTACAGGGAAGAGTAACATTTTCACCTCTCCACAAATACTAGATATAGCCTTTGAAACAGCAAAAAGGTTGAGTTTGAGAGGAAGAAAATTCGCAGCTTCTATCACAAGAAACCGAGCCCATGAATCTATATTTTTCTGAATTTGCTCTGTGGGGAGATCTGTTTCGTCAAGACATCTTTCGTTTTCATGACGAGTTGAACCAGCCTGTTGTTGTGCCATGATGAAAAGAAAATAATTCAGCATCCTTGCTCCCCACTCACCACGGAGTGTCAACAAGGACGGTGTGAAATAGCATCAGATATCCTAGATGCCGACACCAGGGATACAGGGGTGTTATGCTTCATGACAAGACATTGGACACATGCTGAATCTGAAGGTCAACATCACCAGATTGGCCCATGAGCCACCGCCTTCTGGCACGGGACTCTAGGCAATGTAATTATATTACAGGGTAGAACACACAAACGTAAAGTCATCAATAATTTAAACATTGCAAATAAAAAATATCCAAGACCCAAATGATAATTTACTGTGCAAATATAATCACCATGCACAGGGCTTGGCATGACCAGCCGATTGGCCGAACCTGGCCCATTCGACCACCTGTCTAGGTGAAGTCAGGGCCAAAGTGGTGTGCTAGGCAATAGGAACACGGTTCCAGGCCCCTATTGCCCTCAACCACCAGGATCCCCTCCTCCACCGACACAGGGCCGCAAAACACGCCTAATTTGTTGGTAGACCAAATATACCCCCGGGTCGACAACGGGGGTGTTGGCGAGCCCTTGACGTTACCTAGCACCCACCACGAGGAGGTGGCTCGTCACGGGTGCCGCTATCCCACTGAAATTTTACCTTTTTCCCAAAAAGGCTGGTAAGCGGAGACACAACATCTGAGAAGTTTTGACAAAACTTTCTGTAATAGCCAACCATACCCAAGAATCTCATGAGTTCTCTCTTAGATTGGGGTACTGGAAAATGTACAACTGCTCAACTTTAGCATGATCTGGTTGTACCTGGCCGTGCCCTACAACATGCCCTAAAAATTCCACTTGTGCCTTCCCGAATTCACACTTGGCAAGATTCACAGTTAACTTTGCATGCGTCCTTTTCAGATGGTCATCCCACTCCATGTCATAATCAATGACATCATCCAAGTAAGCCTCGACACGATCAAGGCCTGAGGTGACATTGTTGACGAGTCTCTAGAATGTCTCTGGAGCGTTCTTCAGACGAAACGCATCACCTTGTATTGATACAGTCCATCAGGCGTAGGGAATGCCGACATTTTCTTTGCACAGTCTGTAAGTGGAATCTGCCAGAAGGCCTTCAGTAAGTCAAACTTTGGTGAAACTAAGATCATCAAACACAATCATCAATGCTGTCGTAACTGGGGAGAGTGTGGCAACACAATTGACATGTTTGGTTTCTGACCTGTCATGATAGTTCTTAATCATGTTTATATGACACAATCTCTTTTGTTTATGATGACCAGGCATTAGTTTGTGTGTTGCTAACCTTTTTGTCAACAACATATGGACCTTGATATCTTGCACTCAGTGGCTGACCAAGAATGGGAAGCAAAACTAACACTTTCTCACCACAAGTGAAATTTTTGTCTTTTGACTTTCTGTCATAGTTTGACTTCATTTTTTCTTGTGAAACTTTCAAGTTTCGTCTGGCCAATTCACTTGCTTTTGACAGTCTGCCCCTAAAAGTAAACAGGTCTGTCATTGAGCCATTGTTGTTTAAAAGTTTTAGTGGCCCACACACACTGTGAGCAAATACAAGTTCAAAGGGGCTAAACCCTAAACGTTCCTGAACTGACTCTCTGACAGCAAACAACAACAAATGCACACCCTCATCCCAATCTTTCTCTGTCTCAAAACAATATGTCTTGATCATATTTTTCAAAGTTTGGTGAAACCTTTCTAAAGCTCCCTGTGACTCTGGATGATAATCACTAGGCTTAACTTGCTTAATACCTAACTGGTACATAGCTTGTTGAAACACTTTAGACATAAAATTTGAGCTCTGATCAGATTGAACAACATCTGGCAAACCAACTAAGGTGAAAAACTTGATCAAAGCCTTGACAATCACAGGAGCAACAATCTTACGAAGCGGAAATGCTTCAGGAAATCTGGTAGAAGCACGTATAATAGGGTGTAAATACTGATTACCAGACTTAGTCTTAGGTAGTGGACCAACACAATCAATAATAACTCTACTGAGAGGTTCCTCAAAAGCCGGGATATGTTTTAAGGGAGTGGAAGGAATTTTCTGATTTGTTTTTCCAACAATTTGGCATGCATGACAGGTCTTACAAAATTCAGTCACATCTTGTCTCAAATTGGGCCCAAAGAAATGTGCCAAAATTTTCTCACAAGTTTTCTTTACACCTAAATGACCTGCCATGGAACTTTCATGTGCCAATGAAAGTACACGTTTTCGAAATAATTTCGGTAAGACAATTTAATGGTACAATTTCCATTCATCCTCCGGAGGAACACCTGGCGACCTATATTTCCTCATCAGAACACCATCCTTGTAGTAATTACAAACTGGAACCTTGCTAACCTCGAGCTCCTCGAAAGAAAAAGCCTTACTAGCCAACTTCTGCACTTAGCATCATCACCCTGTGCACTAATAAGCTGCTCTCTGGAAAGAATGTGTTCACCATCTGACAAACTATCTGACTTATCAAGAAATCCTGAAGAGCGTCTACTCTCTGAAGATAAGTCATCCATCTCCACCTCACACAAAGAATGATCCATAAAAGTACCTGACAAATCATAAATGGTATCATTCTGCAAAGAAGCCTTGGAAGAAATGCCGTTCGACATTGAACGAGTCACTTCACAAGAAGGAAAACCACCTGGAAATTCATCCTCCAACTTTTCTGTGCTAACTGAACTTTCCGGCAAAACAGTGACAATTGGATCAGCGCCAACTCTAGCCCCCATAAGATCATCGCCGATCAACAAATCAACACCCGGAACTGGAAGAGAGTCAAGAACACCAACTTTCACCTCATCTGAAATCAGATTTGAGGTCAAATTCACAAAATGGAGAGGAGCAGAAGAATTGCCACCTATATCCTGAAGCAAAACATCTGAGTTAGCTGAAGACTCATCAGAAAAAGGCAAACTATCCTTCAAAATCAGAGACTGAAGACCTCCAGTATCTCTCAAGATAATAACGGGCCGTGGGGTAGAATTGTCTCCCATAATTGGCACAGAACCCTTATAAACAAGGTAAAAAACTCCTTCCAAACTACAGAATCTAGAGACTTAATCTCACAAATAAAACTCTCCTCAGAACCACCTGGAAAGAAATGCTTTGGTGAGATGGACACAAAAGCATTTGGGGAACCTGTAGCTTGATTTCTACACTGGAGTTTGTAACATGCAGAAATCAAATGACCTGGCTTCTTACAATATGCACAAACAGGATCAGAACCACTGGTAGTCTTATGCTTAGACTGAAAAGTATGTGACTGCTTGCCACTAGAATTGAACCTGCATGTCCTGAAGTCTTAACCAGGGAAAAGCTCTTGTGGCCAGAAAACTTTGTATTACCCGGAGACCTAAAAGAACTCTTGTGAGTCAAAAATAATCATCTGCCAACATTCCTGCCTTATGTAAGTCATCAACCTTTTGTTCATCCAAATAAGTCTTAAGGTCAGCATGAACTCTCTGCTTGAAATCTTCCATCAACACTCACTGTCTCAAACCATCAAAATCTGTGACCTCCTTAGACCCACACCACCTATCAAACAATATTTCCTTTCCTCTAGCAAACTCACATTGTTCCTTTTTGCGCATTTCTGAATTTCTGACGATAAGCCTCAGGCACTAACTCATAAGCTTTCAAAATTGTTTTCTTGACAAGATCATAATTTGATCAGAATAAGCATTCTGAGCTTTACCCATCAAAACTGTTTGCAAATAGCATTGTCCATGACTCCCTAGGCCACTTGAGATTTTCTGCAACTTTCAACTTTCTCAACTTCTTTCTCATTAGCAGGGGGTACAAGCCTACCATGCCTTCCAAAGTCAAATTTCTTTGTCATTTTCCAATTTCTTCAATTCTAATTCCTTTCTGTCTCTTTGTCTTTCCTTCCCCATCTCAAACTTTATCATTTCTTTTTCCATTTCCAACCTTTTCAGTTCTTCCTGTTTTCTATTTCCTTCTTTTTTGAATTTGTAACTGAATTTCAAGTTTCTTTATTTCTAACTGAACTTCCTCTGGCACCATTTTAAAACATCATCTTCAATCCCGTACGAGCCCCCAATTTTGTTACGGTTAAGAATTTAGCGTGACAAACTATGTAAGAAATCCCCTGTGAACCAGCAAAACAGAAAAAAGACAAGTTTATAACATTCCGATATTATATTATTTAGCAACGAGAGAGCAAGTTATACAAAGTCACAAGTCAATACCACAATATCAATTACAAGTACAGGTGAGACAGAATCTAAGGCAATGGGTCACAAAATATATAGTACAGCAAACTCACCAAATTCTTCGTGTGAGAGAGAAAGAGTTGTGCAGAAGGAACGCAGTAAGGGGTCTGACAGTAGTAAATCAGGCGTTGATGGATAAAACGTTGTCAATGTAACTCCAGTGAATGCCCGAATGTGTGTCCATGACAACACGGCAACTAGCCTTTATATATACATGCAGTCGTTTCCCGAATGTACGAGCACTTACTGCCATCGTCAACACTGTAGAATGCCCTCGGAACAATGTCTTCCGGAAGTAAACATACAGGAAGTCAAGGGCACATAATTCCCGGAAAACCTGAATCCTTAAAATGCGGATCATCTATCACACGAAATGCGACCCACCATATTTATTATTCAAAACACTAAACATTGTGACCCTATAATAATTATTACTGAATTAACAACAAAATATACAGAAGAAACACACTCTTAACAATACACAGACATGGCCCCACTTGTCTTACTAGATATTGCTTTATAGGATGAGACTAAACAGTTGCAATCTGCATATTGCTAAGAGTAAAAATGCAATTCCTATTCTAATTTAGATGCATTTTAATTATGAGCGCTATCTTCAGTGCTTTCGATTTTGAAATGTGACCTTCCATACTAGCTTAAAGAAACACGAAACAGGTTACGTGTTTCAACATAAATTGTCTTCCCTCCGTCTCTTGCCTTGAACTACCACCTGAGAGCAAGCACAACGAACGCTCTTGGACACTACATGTATTGTATTATATAGAGAAAGCCGGTATTCACTAGGAGTAGCACCCAGTGCCGGTATAGAGGGCGTGTCGGTTAAGAGGACCTTTCCCTTTTCAACCTTTTAAACCGGAAAAATCTTCTAAATACATCTACGATTGAACAACTTGTTGATAGTCATCAATTTTTTATTCATCAGTCTATCCTGTTAGACTGGTCTAGTCATCTTTACACGGCGAGCATCATGCATTATGCTTCATAAACTTAATATCCATGCGGTAATCCACAGCGTTGTTAGTAAACGTTAAGCCGCTTATAAGGGAGCCAAGACGCCGGATGCCGGTTTTGAGAACGTTAATTACTACACAAATACTAATGCCGGATTAGAAGGCGGGTACTAGCTTCTGTTTGGACCAATTTATAGTACCCAAATTGAGTCTTGCCGGATTGGAAGGCTGGTTTGGAAGGCTTCCACTGTACTAGGCAAAAGCACGCATACTATGCATTGTTAAGTTGCTGTCTATAAGATGTCACCAATGAAAAGTGTTCACGCAGATGTTGATATCAAAGGAGGACTGTAACATAACGTGTTTAATGTCTATTACGTTGACCTTACGAGTCCAAATTTTAGGCAGGGGTCACCTTCACTAATCCAATAAGGGCTCCCATGAGCAGTTAGACCTCTAGACCATCGCATACGCAAACTAACAAATGGGCATGGACGACTTGTGGATGGCTTGCCATACTGCCTGCAACTGCTACCAGATACAGTCTTTCAAAACACACAGCCTAGCTGGTATCACTGGCTCTTTGTTCACAGCACATTAGCATATATTCTGAACCATTTCTGATTTACGAAATCAGAATAGATCACCTTCGCAATTTCTCACACGTAACATATACCTCTCGTGAATTAATTGCAACATTAAGTATTTCAGTTTAACTTGTTTTTACCGAAAGAAAACTTCAAGTATTTATCCCAATAGTTAATAAAGGTGTTGTATCTAATTCCTTCCTGTGAGGTATAAATTTAGTTTATGTAAACTTTAAACCCTTCTTTTTCTACCATTATTATGTATTCTTCTCAATTCCATAAATGCCACACATTTAGATTCAAGGTGAGGAAAGCCGTGAACACAAATGCAGCTCCCTGTTTCTCATTTGGAAGTCAAACACTCTTATATATAATTCATCGGGATTACAAAACCGCGAACAGATGTGTTATGTGTTAATAATGTCTTAGTGCGAAAACATTTTAATCGTATTCATTATTGAGTTTCAAATTATTTTGCAGATTAAGCTGGTTTCCTTTTCAGCAACATTGAAGATTCCTCACTGATTACTTCTAAATGCAATGACGGAAACGTGTGTAAATACAATCAACAAAGCCTTCATAAGAAAACTCTGCGGTAAGGTATGCTTTTCCCTTATCACAGTGATATTGGCCTGAACACACACACACACGGCATATCATTTTATAATGGCACTATTACTATAGCGACATACAAATACATTAGTTCTCATGATTGAACAGGACACTGAATTATATAAAAACAGTCACTATTTTCAATGTGAATAACAATTAACAAATTTGTGAAGTTGTGAACTGCATTCTACACAGTTTCAAATTACTTACTTCTTCCTAGGATTAATGTTATAATCTATCAATTACCTACTTGTTCGCTATCTCTAACAAATAAGAAACCTTAAAGTGTCATCACGTTTTATGTCTGCAAGCCAGCGATATTCCGAGTAGCTCCATGAAGGAGACTCTACGCCAGATCAGATATGACTGACCTGAACTTCCAGGACAGAGACTGATCCGCTGAAGAATGACTGGGTATGATCTTTGCTCCTTTCCCCAAAATACTAATTTTCTTCTGAACTGATCATGTGAGCCCATTCATCAAACAGGCCCTAAGGCACCCAGGTTACTTTTTCTCACCTTTTAAATTCCTGACAAAATGCTATGCGCTGTAAAATATTAGAGGAACGTTTTCAACAGCAGCTTCATATCATCAACGTCATTACACAAAACACCCTTTCACATTTCAATCAGGGTATGAAATCTGACTTGGCTTGAAATCAATCAATCCGTATTGGTCTTGTGAATACTTTATCATCAAGAGGAGCCTCATCTGGATAAAACCGTCACATGCCGTACCAAAAACGATGACAAAGCGTTGACATATTAGAAAACATAAAGTTATACAACCATGTTTGGTGTTGGTGGATAATTTCTGTCAGTGTTCAGCCACAGTATAATAAACGAAGTCAGCAGTGTTGGGGAGTCTCCCTACTCTCTGGAATGTTTTCAATAAATTCGATTGGACAGCGCTCCCCAGTCTCTTCGTTGTGACATGAACTTTGTAGCAGTACATTCATGTACTCAAAAGATTGAATTTATTGCATTTTTGAAGCTACCTATCAGGGCCCCGTTTCCCAAAACTGACCTTTGCTACACTGTAACACAGGAAGTAGTAATGGTGCGAGAAAAGCTACGAGACCTGAGGTTAACGAGAGTTTTGTGAAGCGGGGCCCTGATGGCAATGGATTTCTGAAAGGGTTATTTATCATTAGTGCCAAGGAGATCTGTTGACCTTTGTTCATGTTCATAATGGTTCAAGGGTTCGCTTAAACCTTCCAAACATGACTACGAGTCCTTTGTTTGAGTTAAAGTAAGTACATGTAACCTAAAGGTACTCGTAACAGTACATCATCAAGCTCTAAGTCTTTATCTGATGTGTCCCTCTACCGTATATCAGCCCTGCATCAACAACTTTACCCTCCTTCGTGAGGATCTTCTTTCCGCCTGCTGTCTTGAATGACCCACCTCCCTTACGGTATCAGACGCAGCGTGGGCTTGTTCCTGTTATCCAGATTTTGTAGTGGATCATCTCTCTGGTGTGTTCTGCCAGCCGTAGTATTCCAAACATGAGCTGCTGCCTCTTGACGTACGAAACGTCACGTGCACGATGTGACTTCCTTTTGTGTCCATAAAGGACCTTTGTAATAATGGTAGTGTCTGTAAATACTTTGGGTGTATATATATGTTCTATGTTCGACGTGTTACTACCTATATTCATATTTACTTTCAGTGTCAGTGGCTGTGACGTCTATTACGGTTGAAGAATTTCAATACATCGTCAACCTGAAAGGATTAATGTCGCCCAAAGCATATCTACAGTCAGAGAGCATTAAGACCTTTTACTGTCCTTCGAAGATATATAACTGCGATATTCTACTCTTAGGCGTCTGCAGGATTTAGATATCTTCTAATGATGACATTTAGAAGTTCACTGTACGAACAAGGGAACTATACGAGTCCTACACTACACATAGTATGACGTTTCGGTGTAGATACTGACGTGGTTATCAAACACGATGTAAGTATCCGACCCGTAACATTACGCTCATTGTAATGTAGATGTTGCAGATACATAAAATTATCTTCCTTGTTCGGGGATAGATGAAATGCCGCCATTGTGATTTTAACGTTTGCTCACTTAATCTGTGATACCTCTGGAATGTCACTGTCAAGGGCGAACAATGTCAGACAAATGCATTTGCAAGTTCGAGCACCTGATGCTGTTAGGTGTTGACATACAGCTAGCACGCACACAATAACCTGGATATGCACATATCACAACAGACAGTATAGGACTGTGGTCTAACTCTAACGCGGTTGTGGAGGAGATATGTTTGGCTCGTCAGGGTGGAAATTATCCCTCTCTTGACTTGGATAGGGTGATTGGAGGAGAAATGGAGATACTGGTCTGTATGGGATGGATTGCGGAAGGCGCTGGAGCTTCTTGTCATCTAGCTTGACCAGGACATCTTGGAATTGAAATTGGTTGTCTGCATACTGGGGTGTTGGAAGTGTAAGTGTTGGGTAGGTGTAAGGAGAAGGATGTTGGGATCGTTGGAAGGAAGTAGGATGACAGAAGTGTCATCTACTTTACGGAACCAGTGAGTTGGACTGGGGAAGTTTCTAGGGCTGTTTCTTCTAGGTGGTCATGCAGATCTCGGTGATGAGGGGTATAGTGGGGAGTCCATAGGGAGGCCATGGGTCTGTTGCACTGTTTTATATCACTATGTGAAGTAGGTGGAACGGATACATCCGTTGATGAGTTCTATGACGCTGTCAGGAGAACGGTGGGTGTGAATTGTAGACTGGATTTCTTTGACTCTGAATTTGATGATTCCAAGGGCTTCTTGACGGGGGAAAATTGGTGAAAGATCTACCAGGTGGTTGCTTAGGAACTTGCCTGGTTCAATGATGGTGCTGATCTTCTTGCAGAACTGACTGGAGTCGGCAGTGAAGGACCTGTCTTTCTTTCTTAAGGGGTGCTGACAGGCGCAGGGACAGTATTATAGTGAGACGAGGAGGAGGGCTGCTCAGGATGTTGTCAGTGAGGGTTTCGAAGTCGGGTGTGTCCAATGACGGTTGCTCTATCTTTGTCAGCTGGGGCAATGGTGAATTCAGGGTCAGCTATGAGTTTCCTGAGGATCTGCCTTAGAGCATTGTTCAAGTTATCTTTTGTGATTGCGTTGTTGTGTTTTTGTTATTGTTTAAGTTTCCTTTTGCCAGTATGCTGGCAGCCTGGTCCCTCATGTAGTCGACCTTACCACATAGCGCTAGCTGTTGGAGATCCTCATCTAGTTATTCAAGGCTCATTACAGGAGACATTCGCTTATTCACATTGTTTATTGCACAGGGCCGCTAACTGCCCTGTCTGGGTATATTGGAAGTACATGAGTGCACTGACTCAGCAATTAGTGAATTGGTGAATTTAACAATATGCATATTGCCTTTGGCACCCGTAATACATTTGAGGGTATGCATTGTACATGAATTTCAAAATCTGCTGTCAATTTTTTAAGTTTAATGGTTTGAAGTTTCAAAAAATATTTTAAATCCCCAGTGAAGCACACATCATATGATATCTGTCTATGCATGTTCTCAAATGGAAACAAATCACGACAGGCAATGCCTCGGTCGCCACGGTCCCTGTCTCTCCCTGCTATATTCATTTCACGTCCATCTGACGCCTGCTCGATTTTCTCTTTTCTTCTGCTTCTGCATGTCATAGTCGAAGTTAGATCTAGAAACCGAGTGAAAATCTCAGCTGAGGGTTCACCTTCACCTTATCTGTTTTAAGGTTTATATCAAGAATTCCTTAGTTGGTTACTCGAGAACGACCATGTCGACAGAACATATATCATCACTCTAAATGTCTCATTGGAAGTTGACAGTAGTTGTCATAATCACTGTAACCTTTAGGGCTTGAGGTCAGTGTGATGCAGTCAGTGAGACAGTTACAGTGTTAGTATGAGTCACTTTATACATGGCACATAGAGAGATGAGAGCACCTCCTGGTAAGTGAACGGTCGTTAGAAATAGCAAAACATCTTGCAGTATTTCACTTAGTTTATAAAATGGACAACATTTGTTGCCCAGTAACCAATGCTTCACGTTCATTCTGTAAGGTTTTGTTGGATGACAAATTCAAGGTGCGTGTGTACAAAACATTTATTTATTTTTCGTGTCAGTTAATCAAATCAATGTTGATTTCTTTTGGGTATTGTTTA
This sequence comes from Haliotis asinina, assembly GCF_037392515.1. NCBI lineage: Eukaryota > Metazoa > Mollusca > Gastropoda > Lepetellida > Haliotidae > Haliotis > Haliotis asinina. The sequence continues at coordinate 58,975,885 of NC_090289.1, forward strand.
GACGAATGAACCGCTTTGAGCTTCACTCATTCACTACTTCCATATGTTTGCCCGCTGTCTTTACCACTCAAACTGACGGTGATAGAATTTATGGCCGCCATGTTATTTTGTCTCCGATAGTAATTAATATTAATTTGGACAACAATGAACCGTTTTGTGTTTGTCCCGTCAATGCAATAAATCTTGCAATAAAGAGCCTCTGGGGTTTGGTGGAGACTATGACATTAGTGGTCACATATTTCTCCTGTGAAGAGGGAAAGCATAGATTTATAACGCTAAACTGGAAAAATGCAAATAACAGATGTTCACTGAATATATATGGGCTTGTTGTTCTCTGCCCTTTCATCTACATCCGCTCTCATTCTCATGCTCTAATGGAAGTGGATCATAACTCATATTTATTCCTCTTACATCTCATCACATTTGGAATGGTGTCGTGTTGGAATTTTGAAATGTTGCGGTATTTGGTTATTGAAATATTTGCAAACCGTCATCACACAGCCCTGGTAGATTGTACTTTGACTTTGAGAACAGGACATTTAACTCTTGCATTCTTCAGTGGTAATACCTATATTTGGTATTCTTCATTAGCAAAGAAGACATGACTGAGGTCAGACTGGAGGCTTAACATCAGCTTAATAATGAATACATTCTGTATTCAGGAACCTAGTCGTGTTTCACAGAAGCAGCGTGTGGAAGCAGGCATATATTTCTGGTATGCAGAAATTATGCCTATATATGCATACACAAGGTATGAACAAACACCATTGTGATTGCATATAGTGTTTTAGGAAATAACATTTTCAAAACCTTTCAAAAATCACAAAATGAATTACTTTCGCACTTTCAAAATACATCAGTCCAGATACCAAGGGTAATAGCTTATTCACTGAGGAAAGTGACGCATCGCTTGTCTGCATGAAAAGATTATATGTGATGGATGTAGCAGTCGGGATATTGATGAACTCTCGCTGGGATAACTCATAGCGCATTTTGATGCAATAATTATTGTAAAGTCATCACAAAGTCATTAAGATGAGGCAGGGCTTGTGCGAGAACGCAATTCTACAGATATGATTGTGTTAACCAGCAAAGCGCCCAGTGGAGACACGGTAACCAATTGTTTTATGATTATAGTGCATTACACACTCATCTGTTATGTTCCGCCTGCAACCACGCTTACCCAGACAAACTTCAGAGGCTTCAAAATAGTACTTTGAACTGGTCATTTTTGTGCCATTGCCCATAACGTCATAACGTCTTCATAAAATCCATTTTATTATTGTGTTTCCTACCTTTTACTAAAGTGTTCACATTGATCATAAATAATGAAGAGAAACGTGGGTCACATAATCACCACCACCCATCACCATGACTGTATTAGTGGATAGAAACTCTGGTCACATAATCACCACCACCCATCACCATGACTGCATTAGTGGATAGAAACCCTGGTCACATAATCACCACCACCCGTTACCATGACTGCATTCGTGGATAGAAACCCTGGTCACATAATCACCACCACCCATCACCATGACTGCATTCGTGGATAGAAACCCTGGTCACATAATCACCACCACCCATCACCATGACTGCATTCGTGGATAGAAACCCTGGTCACATAATCACCACCACCCATCACCATGACTGCATTAGTGGATAGAAAACCTGGTCACATTATGACAGCCACCCATCACATGACTGCATTAGTGGATAGAAACCCTGGTCACATAATCACCACCACCCAAAACCATGACTGCATTCGTGGATAGAAACCCTGGTCACATAATCACCACCACCCATCACCATGACTGCATTAGTGGATAGAAACCCTGGTCACATTATGACAGCCAAACATCATCATGACTGCATTAGTGGATAGAAACCCTGGTCACATTATGACAGCCACCGATCACCATGACTGCATTAGTGGATAGAAAACCTGGTCACATAATCACCACCACCCAACACCATGACTGCATTAGTGGATAGAAACTCTGGTCACATAATCACCAAAAAACATTGCCATGACTGCATTAGTGGATAGAAATCCTGGTCACATTATGACAGCCACCTATCATTATGACTGCATTAGTGGATAGAAACCCTGGTCACATAATCACCACCACCCTTCACCATGACTGCATTAGTGGATAGAAACCCTGGTCACATAATCACCACCACCGATCACCATGACTGCATTAGTGGATGGAAACCCTGGTCACATTATGACAGCCACCCATCACCATGACTGCATTAGTGAATAGAAACCCTGGTCACATAGTCACAGCCACCATTCATCATGACTGCATTTATGGATAGAAACCCTGGTCACATAATCACCACCACCCAGCACCATGACTGCATTAGTGGATAGGAACCCTGGTCACATTATGACAACCACCCATCACATGACTACATTAGTGAATAGAAAACCTGGTCACATAATCACCAACATCCATCACCATGACTGCACTAGTGGATAGGAACCCTGGTCACATTATGACAGTCAAACATCATCATGACTGCATTAGTGGATAGAAACCCTGGTCACATTATGAGAGCCACCGATCACCATGACAGCATTCGTGAATAGAAACCGTGGTCACATTATGACAGTCACCAATCACCATGACTGCATTAGTGGATGAGAACCTTGGTCACATAATCACCACCACCCGTTACCATGACTGCATTAGTGGATAGAAACTCTGGTCACACAATCACCACCACCGATCGCCATGAATGCATTAGTGGATAGAAACTCTGGTCACATAATCACCACCACCCGTCACCATGACTGCATTAGTGGATAGAAACCCTGGTCACATTATGACAGCCACCCATCACATGACTGCATTAGTGGATAGAAACCTTGGTCACATAAGCACCACCACCCGTCACCATGACTGCATTAGTGAATAGAAACCCTGGTCACAAAATCACAGCAACCATTCATCAGGACTGCATTTATGGATAGAAACCCTGGTCACATAATCACCACCACCCATCACCATGACTGAATTAGTGGATAGAAACCCTGGTCACATTATGACAGCCACCCATCACATGACTGCATTAGTGGATTGAAACCCTGGTGACATAATCACAGCCACCCATCACCATGACTGCATTAGTGGATAGAAACCCTGGTCACATAATCACCACCACCCATCACCATGAATGCATTAGTGGATAAAAACCCTGGTCACATTATGACAGCCACCCGTCACCATGACTGCATTAGTGGATAGAAACCCTGGTCACATTATAACAGCCACCGATCACCATGACTGCATTAGTGGATAGAAACCCTGGTCACATAATCAGCACCACCCATCACCATGACTGCATTAGTGGATAGAAACAATGGACACATAATCACCACCACCCATCACCATGACTGCATTAGTGGATAGAAACAATGGTCACATAATCACCACCACCCTTCACCATGACTGCATTAGTGGATAGAAACTCTGGTCACATAATCACCACTAAACATTGCCATGACTGCATTAGTGGATAGAAACGGTGGTCACATTATGACAGCCAAACATCATCATGACTGCTTTAGTGGATAGAAACCCTGGTCACATTATGACAGCCACCCATCACATGACTGCACTAGTGGACAGAAAACCTGGTGACATAATCACCACCACCCATCACCATGACTGCATTAGTGGATAGAAACTCTGGTCACATAATCACCACCAAACATTGCCATGACTGCATTAGTGGATAAAAATCCTGGTCACATAATCACCACCACCCTTCACCATGACTGCATTAGTGGATAGAAACCCTGGTCACATTATGACAGCCACCCATCACATGACTGCATTAGTGGATAGAAACCTTGGTCACATAAGCACCACCACCCGTCACCATGACTGCATTAGTGAATAGAAACCCTGGTGACATAATCACAGCAACCATTCATCAGGACTGCATTTATGGATAGAAACCCTGGTCACATAATCACCACCACCCATCACCATGACTGAATTAGTGGATAGAAACCCTGGTCACATTATGACAGCCACCCATCACATGACTGCATTAGTGGATTGAAACCCTGGTGACATAATCACAGCCACCCATCACCATGACTGCATTAGTGGATAGAAACCCTTGTCACATAATCACCACCACCCATCACCATGAATGCATTAGTGGATAAAAACCCTGGTCACATTATGACAGCCACCCGTCACCATGACTGCATTAGTGGATAGAAACCCTGGTCACATTATAACAGCCACCGATCACCATGACTGCATTAGTGGATAGAAACCCTGGTCACATAATCAGCACCACCCATCACCATGACTGCATTAGTGGATAGAAACAATGGACACATAATCACCACCACCCATCACCATGACTGCATTAGTGGATAGAAACAATGGTCACATAATCACCACCACCCTTCACCATGACTGCATTAGTGGATAGAAACTCTGGTCACATAATCACCACTAAACATTGCCATGACTGCATTAGTGGATAGAAACGGTGGTCACATTATGACAGCCAAACATCATCATGACTGCTTTAGTGGATAGAAACCCTGGTCACATTATGACAGCCACCCATCACATGACTGCACTAGTGGACAGAAAACCTGGTGACATAATCACCACCACCCATCACCATGACTGCATTAGTGGATAGAAACTCTGGTCACATAATCACCACCAAACATTGCCATGACTGCATTAGTGGATAAAAATCCTGGTCACATAATCACCACCACCCTTCACCATGACTGCATTAGTGGATAGAAACCCTGGTCACATAATCACCACCACCCGTCCCCATGACTGCATTAGTGGATAGAAACTCTTGTCACATAATCACCACCACCCGTCACCATGACTGCATTAGTGAATAGAAACCCTGGTCACATTATGACAGCCACCCGTCATCATGACTGCATTTGTGGATAGAAACCCTGGTCACATAATCACCACCACCCGTCACATGACAGAATTAGTGAATAGAAACCCTGGTGACATTATGACAGTCACCCATCACATGACTGCATTAGTGAATAGAAACCCTGGTCACATTATGACAGCTACCCATCACATGACTGCATTAGTGGATAGAAACCCTGGTCACATTATGAGAGCTACCGATCACCATGACTGCATTCGTGGATAGAAACCCTGGTCACAGAATCACCACCACCCATCACCATGACTGCATTAGTGGATAGAAACCCTGGTCACATTATGACAGCCAAACATCATCATGACTGCAGTAGTGGATAGAAACCCTGGTCACATTATGACAGCCACCCATCACATGACTGCATTAGTGGACAGAAAACCTGGTGACATAATCACCACCACCCATCACCATGACTGCATTAGTGGATAGAAACTCTGGTCACATAATCACCACCAAACATTGCCATGACTGCATTAGTGGATAAAAATCCTGGTCACATAATCACCACCACCCTTCACCATGACTGCATTAGTGGATAGAAACCCTGGTCACATTATGACAGCCACCCATCACATGACTGCATTAGTGGATAGAAACCTTGGTCACATAAGCACCACCACCCGTCACCATGACTGCATTAGTGAATAGAAACCCTGGTCACATAATCACAGCAACCATTCATCAGGACTGCATTTATGGATAGAAACCCTGGTCACATAATCACCACCACCCTTCACCATGACTGCATTAGTGGATAGAAACTCTGGTCACATAATCACCACCACCGATCACCATGACTGCATTAGTGGATAGAAACCCTGGTCACATAATCACCACCACCCATCACCATGAATGCATTAGTGGAAAAAAACCCTTGTCACATTATGACAGCCACCCGTCACCATGACTGCATTAGTGGATTGAAACCCTGGTGACATAATCACAGCCACCCATCACCATGACTGCATTAGTGGATAGAAACCCTGGTCACATAATCACCACCACCCATCACCATGAATGCATTAGTGGAAAAAAACCCTTGTCACATTATGACAGCCACCCGTCACCATGACTGCATTAGTGGATAGAAACCCTGGTCACATTATAACAGCCACCGATCACCATGACTGCATTAGTGGATAGAAACCCTGGTCACATAATCACCACCACCCATCACCATGAATGCATTAGTGGATAGAAACCCTGGACACATAATCACCACCACCGATCACCATGACTGCATTAGTGGATAGAAACAATGGTCACATAATCACCACCACCCTTCACCATGACTGCATTAGTGGATAGAAACTCTGGTCACATAATCACCACCAAACATTGCCATGACTGCATTAGTGGATAAAAACGGTGGTCACATTATGACAGCCAAACATCATCATGACTGCTTTAGTGGATAGAAACCCTGGTCACATTATGACAGCCACCCATCACATGACTGCATTAGTGGACAGAAAACCTGGTGACATAATCACCACCACCCATCACCATGACTGCATTAGTGGATAGAAACTCTGGTCACATTATGACAGCCACCCATCACATGACTGCATTAGTGGACAGAAAACCTGGTGACATAATCACCACCACCCATCACCATGACTGCATTAGTGGATAGAAAGCCTGGTCACATTATGACAGCCACCGATCACCATGACTGCATTAGTGGATAGAAACTCTGGTCACATAATCACCAAAAAACATTGCCATGACTGCATTAGTGGATAGAAATCCTGGTCACACTATGACAGCCACCTATCATTATGACTGCATTAGTGGATAGAAACCCTGGTCACATAATCACCACCACCCTTCACCATGACTGCATTAGTGGATAGAAACCCTGGTCACATAATCACCACCACCGATCACCATGACTGCATTAGTGGATGGAAACCCTGGTCACATTATGACAGCCACCCATCACCATGACTGCATTAGTGAATAGAAACCCTGGTCACATAGTCACAGCCACCATTCATCATGACTGCATTTATGGATAGAAACCCTGGTCACATAATCACCACCACCCAGCACCATGACTGCATTAGTGGATAGAAACCCTGGTCACATTATGACAGCCACCCATCACATGACTACATTAGTGAATAGAAAACCTGGTCACATAATCACAACATCCATCACCATGACTGCACTAGTGGATAGGAACCCTGGTCACATTATGACAGTCAAACATCATCATCACTGCATTCGTGGATAGAAACCCTGGTCACATTATGAGAGCCACCGATCACCATGACAGCATTCGTGAATAGAAACCGTGGTCACATTATGACAGTCACCAATCACCATGACTGCATTAGTGGATGAGAACCTTGGTCACATAATCACCACAACCCGTTACCATGACTGCATTAGCGGATAGAAACTCTGGTCACATAATCACCACCACCGATCACCATGAATGCATTAGTGGATAGAAACTCTGGTCACATAATCACCACCACCCGTCACCATGACTGCATTAGTGGATAGAAACCCTGGTCACATTATGACAGCCACCCATCACATGACTGCATTAGTGGACAGAAAACCTGGTGACATAATCACCACCACCCATCACCATGACTGCATTAGTGGATAGAAACTCTGGTCACATTATGACAGCCACCCATCACATGACTGCATTAGTGGACAGAAAACCTGGTGACATAATCACCACCACCCATCACCATGACTGCACTAGTGGATAGAAAGCCTGGTCACATTATGACAGCCACCGATCACCATGACTGCATTAGTGGATAGAAAACCTGGTCACATAATCACCACCACCCAACACCATGACTGCATTAGTGGATAGAAACTCTGGTCACATAATCACCAAAAAACATTGCCATGACTGCATTAGTGGATAGAAATCCTGGTCACACTATGACAGCCACCTATCATTATGACTGCATTAGTGGATAGAAACCCTGGTCACATAATCACCACCACCCTTCACCATGACTGCATTAGTGGATAGAAACCCTGGTCACATAATCACCACCACCGATCACCATGACTGCATTAGTGGATGGAAACCCTGGTCACATTATGACAGCCACCCATCACCATGACTGCATTTGTGAATAGAAACCCTGGTCACATAGTCACAGCCACCATTCATCATGACTGCATTTATGGATAGAAACCCTGGTCACATAATCACCACCACCCAGCACCATGACTGCATTAGTGGATGGAAACCCTGGTCACATTATGACAGCCACCCATCACATGACTACATTAGTGAATAGAAAACCTGGTCATATAATCACAACATCCATCACCATGACTGCACTAGTGGATAGGAACCCTGGTCACATTATGATAGTCAAACATCATCATGACTGCATTAGTGGATAGAAACCCTGGTCACATTATGAGAGCCACCGATCACCATGACAGCATTCGTGAATAGAAACCGTGGTCACATTATGACAGTCACCAATCACCATGACTGCATTAGTGGATGAGAACCTTGGTCACATAATCACCACAACCCGTTACCATGACTGCATTAGTGGATAGAAACTCTGGTCACATAATCACCACCACCGATCGCCATGAATGCATTAGTGGATAGAAACTCTGGTCACATAATCACCACCACCCGTCACCATGACTGCATTAGTGGATAGAAACCCTGGTCACATTATGACAGCCACCCATCACATGACTGCATTAGTGGACAGAAAACCTGGTGACATAATCACCACCACCCATCACCATGACTGCATTAGTGGATAGAAACTCTGGTCACATTATGACAGCTACCCATCACATGACTGCATTAGTGGACAGAAAACCTGGTGACATAATCACCACCACCCATCACCATGACTGCATTAGTGGATAGAAACCCTGGTCACATTATGTCAGCCACCGATCACCATGACTGCATTAGTGGATAGAAAACCTGGTCACATAATCACCACCACCCAACACCATGACTGCATTAGTGGATAGAAACTCTGGTCACATAATCACCGAGAAACATTGCCATGACTGCATTAGTGGATAGAAATCCTGGTCACATTATGACAGCCACCTATCATTATGACTGCATTAGTGGATAGAAACCCTGGTCACATAATCACCACCACCCTTCACCATGACTGCATTAGTGGATAGAAACCCTGGTCACATAATCACCACCACCGATCACCATGACTGCATTAGTGGATGGAAACCCTGGTCACATTATGACAGCCACCCATCACCATGACTGCATTAGTGAATAGAAACCCTGGTCACATAGTCACAGCCACCATTCAGCATGACTGCATTTATGGATAGAAACCCTGGTCACATAATCACCACCACCCAGCACCATGACTGCATTAGTGGACAGAAACCCTGGTCACATTATGACAGCCACCCATCACATGACTACATTAGTGAATAGAAAACCTGGTCACATAATCACAACATCCATCACCATGACTGCACTAGTGGATAGGAACCCTGGTCACATTATGACAGTCAAACATCATCATGACTGCATTCGTGGATAGAAACCCTGGTCACATTATGAGAGCCACCGATCACCATGACAGCATTCGTGAATAGAAACTGTGGTCACATTTTGACAGTCACCAATCACCATGACTGCATTAGTGGATGAGAACCTTGGTCACATAATCACCACCACCCGTTACCATGACTGCATTAGTGGATAGAAACTCTGGTCACATAATCACCACCACCGATCGCCATGAATGCATTAGTGGATAGAAACTGTGGTCACATAATCACCACCACCCGTCACCATGACTGCATTAGTGGATAGAAACCCTGGTCACATTATGACAGCCACCCATCACATGACTGCATTAGTGGATAGAAACCTTGGTCACATAATCACCACCACCCGTCACCATGACTGCATTAGTGAATAGAAACCCTGGTCACATAATCACAGCAACCATTCATCAGGACTGCATTTATGGATAGAAACCCTGGTCACATAATCACCACCACCCATCACCATGACTGAATTAGTGGATAGAAACCCTGGTCACATTATGACAGCCACCCATCACATGACTGCATTAGTGGATTGAAACCCTGGTGACATAATCACAGCCACCCATCACCATGGCTGCATTAGTGGATAGAAACCCTGGTCACATAATCACCACCACCCATCACCATGAATGCATTAGTGGATAAAAACCCTGGTCACATTATGACAGCCACCCGTCACCATGACTGCATTAGTGGATAGAAACCCTGGTCACATTATAACAGCCACCGATCACCATGACTGCGTTAGTGGATAGAAACCCTGGTCACATAATCACCACCACCCATCACCATGACTGCATTAGTGGATAGAAAACCTAGTGACATAATCACAAACACCGATCACCATGACTGCATTAGTGGACAGAAAACCTGGTGACATAATCACCACCACCCATCACCATGACTGCATTAGTGGATAGAAACTCTGGTCACATAATCACCACCAAACATTGCCATGACTGCATTAGTGGATAAAAATCCTGGTCACATAATCACCACCACCCTTCACCATGACTGCATTAGTGGATAGAAACCCTGGTCACATAATCACCACCACCCGTCCCCATGACTGCATTAGTGGATAGAAACTCTGGTCACATAATCACCACCACCCGTCACCATGACTGCATTAGTGAATAGAAACCCTGGTCACATTATGACAGCCACCCGTCACATGACTGCATTAGTGGATAGAAACCCTGGTCACATAATCACCACCACCCGTCACATGACAGAATTAGTGAATAGAAACCCTGGTGACATTATGACAGTCACCCATCACATGACTGCATTAGTGAATAGAAAAACTGGTCACATTATGACAGCTACCCATCACATGACTGCATTAGTGGATAGAAACCCTGGTCACATTATGAGAGCCACCGATCACCATGACTGCATTCGTGGATAGAAACCCTGGTCACATAATCACCACCACCCATCACCATGACTGCATTAGTGGATAGAAACCCGGGTCACATTATGACAGCCAAACATCATCATGACTGCAGTAGTGGATAGAAACCCTGGTCACATTTTGACAGCCACCCATCACATGACTGCATTAGTGGACAGAAAACCTAGTGACATAATCACCACCACCCATCACCATGACTGCATCAGTCGATAGAAACTCTGGTCACATAATCACCACCAAACATTGCCATGACTGCATTAGTGGATAAAAATCCTGGTCACATAATCACCACCACCCTTCACCATGACTGCATTAGTGGATAGAAACTCTAGTCACATAATCACCACCAAACATTGCCATGAATGCATTAGTGGATAGAAACTCTGGTCACATAATCACCACCACCCGTCACCATGACTGCATTAGTGAATAGAAACCATGGTCACATAATCACAGCAACCATTCATCAGGACTGCATTTATGGATAGAAACCCTGGTCACATAATCACCACCAGCCATCACCATCACTAAATTAGTGGATAGAAACCCTGGTCACATTATGACAGCCACCCATCACATGACTGCATTAGTGGATTGAAACCCTGGTGACATAATCACAGCCACCCATCACCATGACTGCATTAGTGGATAGAAACCTTGGTCACATAATCAACACCACCCATCACCATGACTGCATTAGTGTAAAAAAACACTGGTCACATTATGACAGCCACCCGTCACCATGACTGCATTAGTGGATAGAAACCCTGGTCACATTATAACAGCCACCGATCACCATGACTGCATTAGTGGATAGAAACCCTGGTCACATAATCTCCACCACCCATCACCATGACTGCATTAGTGGATAGAAACCCTGGACACATATTCACCACCACCCATCACCATGACTGCATTAGTGGATAGAAACAATGGTCACATAGTCACCACCACCCTTCACCATGACTGCATTAGTGGATAGAAACTCTGGTCACATAATCACCACCAAACATTGCCATGACTGCATTAGTGGATAAAAACGGTGGTCACATTATGACAGCCAAACATCATCATGACTGCTTTAGTGGATAGAAACCCTGGTCACATTATGACATCCACCCATCACATGACTGCATTAGTGGATAGAAAACCTGGTGACATAATCACCACCACCCATCACCATGACTGCATTAGTGGATAGAAACTCTGGTCACATTATGACAGCCACCCATCACATGACTGCATTAGTGGACAGAAAACCTGGTGACGTAATCACCACCACCCGTCACCATGACTGCATTAGTGGATAGAAAACCTGGTCACATTATGACAGCCACCGATCACCATGACTGCATTAGTGGATAGAAAACCTGGTCACATAATCACCACCACCCAACACCATGACTGCATTAGTGGATAGAAACTCTGGTCACATAATCACCAAAAAACATTGCCATGACTGCATTAGTGGATAGAAATCCTGGTCACATTATGACAGCCACCTATCATTATGACTGCATTAGTGGATAGAAACCCTGGTCACATAATCACCACCACCCTTCACCATGACTGCATTAGTGGATAGAAACCCTGGTCACATAATCACCACCACCGATCACCATGACTGCATTAGTGGAAGGAAACCCTGGTCACATTATGACAGCCACCCATCACCATGACTGCATTAGTGAATAGAAACCCTGGTCACATAGTCACAGCCACCATTCATCATGACTGCATTTATGGACAGAAACCCTGGTCACATAATCACCACCACCCAGCACCATGACTGCATTAGTGGATAGAAACCCTGGTCACATTATGACAGCCACCCATCACATGACAACATTAGTGAATAGAAAACCTGGTCACATAATCACAACATCCATCACCATGACTGCACTAGTGGATAGGAACCCTGGTCACATTATGACAGTCAAACATCATCATGACTGCATTCGTGGATAGAAACCCTGGTCACATTATGAGAGCCACCGATCACCATGACAGCATTCGTGAATAGAAACCGTGGTCACATTATGACAGTCAAACATCATCATGACTGCATTCGTGGATAGAAACCCTGGTCACATTAAGACAGCCAAACATCATCATGACTGCATTCGTGAATAGAAACCGTGGTCACATTATGACAGTCACCAATCACCATGACTGCATTAGTGGATGAGAACCTTGGTCACATAATCACCACCACCCGATACCATGACTGCATTAGTGGATAGAAACTCTGGTCACATAATCACCACCACCGATCGCCATGAATGCATTAGTGGATAGAAACTCTGGTCACATAATCACCACCACCCGTCGCCATGACTGCATTAATGGATAGAAACCCTGGTCACATTATGACAGACACCCATCACATGACTGCATTAGTGGATAGAAACCTTGGTCACATAAGCACCACCACCCATCACCATGACTGCATTAGTGAATAGAAACCCTGGTCACATAATCACAGCAACCATTCATCAGGACTGCATTTATGGATAGAAACCCTGGTCACATAATCACCACCACCCATCACCATGACTGAATAAGTGGATAGAAACCCTGGTCACAATATGACAGCCACCCATCACATGACTGCATTAGTGGATTGAAACCCTGGTGACATAATCACAGCCACCCATCACCATGACTGCATTCGTGGATAGAAACCCTGGTCACATAATCACCACCACCCATCACCATGAATGCATTAGTTGATGAAAACCCTGGTCACATTATGACAGCCACCCGTCACCATGACTGCATTAGTGGATAGAAACCCTGGTCACATTATAACAGCCACCGATCACCATGACTGCATTAGTGGATAGAAACCCTGGTCACATAATCACCACCACCCATCACCATGACTGCATTAGTGGATAGAAACCCTGGTCACATAATCACCACCACCCATCACCATGAATGCATTAGTTGATGAAAACCCTGGTCACATTATGACAGCCACCAGTCACCATGACTGCATTAGTGGATAGAAACCCTGGTCACATTATAACAGCCACTGATCACCATGACTGCTTTAGTAAATAGAAACAATGGTCACATAATCACCACCACCCTTCACCATGACTGCATTAGTGGATAGAAACTCTGGTCACATAATCACCACCAAAGATTGCCATGACTGCATTAGTGGATAAGAACGGTGGTCACATTATGACAGCCAAACATCATCATGACTGCTTTAGTGGATAGAAACCCTGGTCACATTATGACAGCCACCCATCACATGACTGCATTAGTGGACAGAAAACCTGGTGACATAATCACCACCACCCATCACCATGACTGCATTAGTGGATAGAAACCTTGGTCACATAAGCACCACCACCCATCACCATGACTGCATTAGTGAATAGAAACCCTGGTCACATAATCACAGCAACCATTCATCAGGACTGCATTTATGGATAGAAACCCTGGTCACATAATCACCACCACCCATCACCATGACTGAATAAGTGGATAGAAACCCTGGTCACAATATGACAGCCACCCATCACATGACTGCATTAGTGGATTGAAACCCTGGTGACATAATCACAGCCACCCATCACCATGACTGCATTCGTGGATAGAAACCCTGGTCACATAATCACCACCACCCATCACCATGAATGCATTAGTTGATGAAAACCCTGGTCACATTATGACAGCCACCCGTCACCATGACTGCATTAGTGGATAGAAACCCTGGTCACATTATAACAGCCACCGATCACCATGACTGCATTAGTGGATAGAAACCCTGGTCACATAATCACCACCACCCATCACCATGACTGCATTAGTGGATAGAAACCCTGGTCACATAATCACCACCACCCATCACCATGAATGCATTAGTTGATGAAAACCCTGGTCACATTATGACAGCCACCAGTCACCATGACTGCATTAGTGGATAGAAACCCTGGTCACATTATAACAGCCACCGATCACCATGACTGCTTTAGTAAATAGAAACAATGGTCACATAATCACCACCACCCTTCACCATGACTGCATTAGTGGATAGAAACTCTGGTCACATAATCACCACCAAACATTGCCATGACTGCATTAGTGGATAAGAACGGTGGTCACATTATGACAGCCAAACATCATCATGACTGCTTTAGTGGATAGAAACCCTGGTCACATTATGACAGCCACCCATCACATGACTGCATTAGTGGACAGAAAACCTGGTGACATAATCACCACCACCCATCACCATGACTGCATTAGTGGATAGAAACTCTGGTCACATAATCACCACCAAACATTGCCATGACTGCATTAGTGGATAAAAATCCTGGTGACATAATCACCACCACCCGTCACCATGACTGCATTAGTGGATAGAAACCCTGGTCACATAATCACCACCACCCGTCCCCATGACTGCATTAGTGGATAGAAACTCTGGTCACATAATCACCACCACCCGTCACCATGACTGCATCAGTAAATAGAAACCCTGGTCACATTATGACAGCCACCCGTCATCATGACTGCATTAGTGGATAGAAACCCTGGTCACATAATCACCACCACCCGTCACATGACAGAATTAGTGAATAGAAACCCTGGTGACATTATGACAGTCACCCATCACATGACTGCATTAGTGAATAGAAACCCTGGTCACATTATGACAGCTACCCATCACATGACTGCATTAGTGGATAGAAACCCTGGTCACATTATGAGAGCCACCGATCACCATGACTGCATTCGTGGATAGAAAACCTGGTGACATAATCACCACCACCCATCACCATGACTGCATTAGTGGATAGAAACCCTGGTCACATTATGACAGCCAAACATCATCATGACTGCAGAAGTGGACAGAAAACATGGTGACTTAATCACCACCACCCATCACCATGACAGCATTAGTGGATAGAAACTCTGGTCACATAATCACCACCACCGATCGCTATGAATGCATTAGTGGATAGAAACTCTGGTCACATAATCACCACCACCCATCACCATGACTGCATTAGTGGATAGAAACCCTGGTCACATTATGACAGCCACCCATCACATGACTGCATTAGTGGATAGAAACCCTGGTCACATAATCACCACCACCCGTCACCATGACTGCATTAGTGAATAGAAACCCTGGTCACATAATCACAGCAACCATTCATCAGGACTGCATTTATGGATAGAAACCCTGGTCACATAATCACCACCACCCATCACCATGACTGCATTAGTGGATAGAAACCCTAGGGCTGGTCACATTATGACAGCCACCCATCACATGACTGCATTAGTGGATTGAAACCCTGGTGACATAATCACAGCCACCCATCACCATGACTGCATTAGTGGATAGAAACCCTGGTCACATAATCACCACCACCCATCACCATGAATGCATTAGTGGATAAAAACCCTGGTCACATTATGACAGCCACCCGTCACCATGACTGCATTAGTGGATAGAAACCCTGGTCACATTATAACAGCCACCGATCACCATGACTGCATTAGTGGATAGAAACCCTGGTCACATAATCACCACCACCCATCACCATGACTGCATTAGTGGATGGAAACCCTGGACACATAATCACCACCACCGATCACCATGACTGCATTAGTGGATAGAAACAATGGTCACATAATCACCACCACCCTTCACCATGACTGCATTAGTGGATAGAAACTCTGGTCACATAATCACCACCAAACATTGCCATGACTGCATTAGTGGATAAAAACGGTGGTCACATTATGACAGCCAAACATCATCATGACTGCAGTAATGGATAGAAACCCTGGCCACATTATGACAGCCACCCATCACATGACTGCATTAGTGGATAGAAAACCTGGTGACATAATCACCACCACCCATCCCCATGACTGCATTCGTGGATAGAAACTCTGGTCACATAATCACCACCACCCGTCCCCATGACTGCATTAGTGAATAGAAACCGTGGTCACATTATGACAGCCACCCGTCATCATGACTGCATTAGTGGATAGAAACCCTGGTCACATAATCACCACCACCCGTCACATGACAGAATTAGTGAATAGAAACCCTGGTGACATTATGACAGTCACCCATCACATGACTGCATTAGTGAATAGAAACCCTGGTCACATTATGACAGCTACCCATCACATGACTGCATTAGTGGATAGAAACCCTGGTCACATTATGAGAGCCACCGATCACCATGACTGCATTCGTGGATAGAAACCCTGGTCACATAATCACCACCACCCATCACCATGACTGCATTAGTGGATAAAAAACCCTGGTCACATTATGACAGCCAAACATCATCATGACTGTAGTAGTGGACAGAAAACCTGGTGACATAATCACCACCACCCATCACCATGACTGCATTAGTGGATAGAAACTCTGGTCACATAATCACCACCACCGATCGCCATGAATGCATTAGTGGATAGAAACTGTGGTCACATAATCACCACCACCCGTCACCATGACTGCATTAGTGGATAGAAACCCTGGTCACATTATGACAGCCACCCATCACATGACTGCATTAGTGGACAGAAACCTTGGTCACATAATCACCACCACCCGTCACTATGACTGTATTAGTGAATAGAAACCCTGGTCACATAATCACAGCAACCATTCATCAGGACTGCATTTATGGATAGAAACCCTGGTCACATAATCACCACCACCCATCACCATGACTGCATTAGTGGATAGAAACCCTAGGGCTGGTCACATTATGACAGCCACCCATCACATGACTGCATTAGTGGATTGAAACCCTGGTGACATGATCACAGCCACCCATCACCATGACTGCATTAGTGGATGGAAACCCTGGACATATAATCACCACCACCGATCACCATGACTGCATTAGTGGATAGAAACAATGGTCACATAATCACCACCACCCTTCACCATGACTGCATTAGTGGATAGAAACTCTGGTCACATAATCACCACCAAACATTGCCATGACTGCATTAGTGGATAAAAACGGTGGTCACATTACGACAGCCAAACATCATCATGACTGCAGTAATGGATAGAAACCCTGGCCACATTATGACAGCCACCCATCACATGACTGCATTAGTGGATAGAAAACCTGGTGACATAATCACCACCACCCATCCCCATGACTGCATGAGTGGATAGAAACTCTGGTCACATAATCACCACCACCCGTCCCCATGACTGCATTAGTGTATAGAAACTCTGGTCACATAATCACCACCACCCGTCACCATGACTGCATTAGTGAATAGAAACCCTGGTCACATTATGACAGCCACCCGTCATCATGACTGCATTAGTGGATAGAAACCCTGGTCACATAATCACCACCACCCGTCACATGACAGAATTAGTGAATAGAAACCCTGGTGACATTATGACAGTCACCCATCACATGACTGCATTAGTGAATAGAAACCCTGGTCACATTATGACAGCTACCCATCACATGACTGCATTAGTGGATAGAAACCCTGGTCACATTATGAGAGCCACCGATCACCATGACTGCATTCGTGGATAGAAACCCTGGTCACATAATCACCACCACCCATCACCATGACTGCATTAGTGGATAGAAACCCTGGTCACATTATGACAGCCAAACATCATCATGACTGTAGTAGTGGACAGAAAACCTGGTGACATAATCACCACCACCCATCACCATGACTGCATTAGTGGATAGAAACTCTGGTCACATAATCACCACCACCGATCGCCATGAATGCATTAGTGGATAGAAACTGTGGTCACATAATCACCACCACCCGTCACCATGACTGCATTAGTGGATAGAAACCCTGGTCACATTATGACAGCCACCCATCACATGACTGCATTAGTGGATAGAAACCTTGGTCACATAATCACCACCACCCGTCACTATGACTGCATTAGTGAATAGAAACCCTGGTCACATAATCACAGCAACCATTCATCAGGACTGCATTTATGGATAGAAACCCTGGTCACATAATCACCACCACCCATCACCATGACTGCATTAGTGGATAGAAACCCTAGGGCTGGTCACATTATGACAGCCACCCATCACATGACTGCATTAGTGGATTGAAACCCTGGTGACATAATCACAGCCACCCATCACCATGACTGCATTAGTGGATAGAAACCCTGGTCACATAATCACCACCACCCATCACCATGAATGCATTAGTGGATAAAAACCCTGGTCACATTATGACAGCCACCCGTCACCATGACTGCATTAGTGGATAGAAACCCTGGTCACATTATAACAGCCACCGATCACCATGACTGCATTAGTGGATAGAAACCTTGGTCACATAATCACAACCACCCGTCACCATGACTGCATTAGTGAATAGAAACCCTGGTCACATAATCACAGCAACCATTCATCAGGACTGCATTTATGGATAGAAACCCTGGTCACATAATCACCACCACCCATCACCATGACTGAATAAGTGGATAGAAACCCTGGTCACATTATGACAGCCACCCATCACATGACTGCATTAGTGGATTGAAACCCTGGTGACATAATCACAGCCACCCATCACCATGACTGCATTAGTGGATAGAAACCCTGGTCACATAATCACCACCACCCATCACCATGAATGCATTAGTTGATGAAAACCCTGGTCACATTATGACAGCCACCCGTCACCATGACTGCATTAGTGGATAGAAACCCTGGTCACATTATAACAGCCACCGATCACCATGACTGCATTAGTGGATAGAAACCCTGGTCACATAATCACCACCACCCATCACCATGACTGCATTAGTGGATAGAAACCCTGGTCACATAATCACCACCACCCATCACCATGAATGCATTAGTTGATGAAAACCCTGGTCACATTATGACAGCCACCCGTCACCATGACTGCATTAGTGGATAGAAACCCTGGTCACATTATAACAGCCACCGATCACCATGACTGCATTAGTGGATAGAAACCCTGGTCAGATAATCACCACCACCCATCACCATGACTGCATTAGTGGATAGAAACCCTGGACACATAATCACCACCACCGATCACCATGACTGCTTTAGTAAATAGAAACAATGGTCACATAATCACCACCACCCTTCACCATGACTGCATTAGTGGATAGAAACTCTGGTCACATAATCACCACCAAACATTGCCATGACTGCATTAGTGGATAAAAACGGTGGTCACATTATGACAGCCAAACATCATCATGACTGCTTTAGTGGATAGAAACCCTGGTCACATTATGACAGCCACCCATCACATGACTGCATTAGTGGACAGAAAACCTGGTGACATAATCACCACCACCCATCACCATGACTGCATTAGTGGATAGAAACTCTGGTCACATAATCACCACCAAACATTGCCATGACTGCATTTGTGGATAAAAATCCTGGTGACATAATCACCACCACCCGTCACCATGACTGCATTAGTGGATAGAAACCCTGGTCACATAATCACCACCACCCGTCCCCATGACTGCATTAGTGGATAGAAACTCTGGTCACATAATCACCACCACCCGTCACCATGACTGCATCAGTAAATAGAAACCGTGGTCACATTATGACAGCCACCCGTCATCATGACTGCATTAGTGGATAGAAACCCTGGTCACATAATCACCACCACCCGTCACATGACAGAATTAGTGAATAGAAACCCTGGTGACATTATGACAGTCACCCATCACATGACTGCATTAGTGAATAGAAACCCTGGTCACATTATGACAGCTACCCATCACATGACTGCATTAGTGGATAGAAACCCTGGTCACATTATGAGAGCCACCGATCACCATGACTGCATTCGTGGATAGAAACCCTGGTCACATAATAACCACCACCCATCACCATGACTGCATTAGTGGATAGAAACCCTGGTCACATTATGACAGCGAAACATCATCATGACTGCAGTAGTGGACAGAAAACCTGGTGACATAATCACCACCACCCATCACCATGACTGCATTAGTGGATAGAAACTCTGGTCACATAATCACCACCACCGATCGCCATGAATGCATTAGTGGATAGAAACTCTGGTCACATAATCACCACCACCCGTCACCATGACTGCATTAGTGGATAGAAACCCTGGTCACATTATGACAGCCACCTATCACATGACTGCATTAGTGGATAGAAACCTTGGTCACATAATCACCACCACCCGTCACCATGACTGCATTAGTGGATAGAAACCCTGGTCACATTATGACAGCCACCCATCACATGACTGCATTAGTGGATAGAAACCTTGGTCACATAATCACCACCACCCGTCACTATGACTGCATTAGTGAATAGAAACCCTGGTCACATAATCACAGCAACCATTCATCAGGACTGCATTTATGGATAGAAACCCTGGTCACATAATCAGCACCACCCATCACCATGACTGCATTAGTGGATAGAAACCCTAGGGCTGGTCACATTATGACAGCCACCCATCACATGACTGCATTAGTGGATTGAAACCCTGGTGACATAATCACAGCCAACCATCACCATGACTGCATTAGTGGATAGAAACCCTGGTCACATAATCACCACCACCCATCACCATGAATGCATTAGTGGATAAAAACCCTGGTCACATTATGACAGCCACCCGTCACCATGACTGCATTAGTGGATAGAAACCCTGGTCACATTATAACAGCCACCGATCACCATGACTGCATTAGGGGATAGAAACCTTGGTCACATAATCACAACCACCCGTCACCATGACTGCATTAGTGAATAGAAACCCTGGTCACATAATCACAGCAACCATTCATCAGGACTGCATTTATGGATGGAAACCCTGGTCACATAATCACCACAACCCATCACCATGACTGAATAAGTGGATAGAAACCCTGGTCACATTATGACAGCCACCCATCACATGACTGCATTAGTGGATTGAAACCCTGGTGACATAATCACAGCCACCCATCACCATGACTGCATTAGTGGATAGAAACCCTGGTCACATAATCACCACCACCCATCACCATGAATGCATTAGTTGATGAAAACCCTGGTCACATTATGACATCCACCCGTCACCATGACTGCATTAGTGGATAGAAACCCTGGTCACATTATAACAGCCACCGATCACCATGACTGCATTAGTGGATAGAAACCCTGGTCACATAATCACCACCACCCATCACCATGACTGCATTAGTGGATAGAAACCCTGGTCACATAATCACCACCACCCATCACCATGAATGGATTAGTTGATGAAAACCCTGGTCACATTATGACAGCCACCCGTCACCATGACTGCATTAGTGGATAGAAACCCTGGTCACATTATGACAGCCACCGATCACCATGACTGCATTAGTGGATAGAAACCCTGGTCAGATAATCACCACCACCCATCACCATGACTGCATTAGTGGATAGAAACCCTGGACACATAATCACCACCACCGATCACCATGACTGCTTTAGTAAATAGAAACAATGGTCACATAATCACCACCACCCTTCACCATGACTGCATTAGTGGATAGAAACTCTGGTCACATAATCACCACCAAACATTGCCATGACTGCATTAGTGGATAAAAACGGTGGTCACATTATGACAGCCAAACATCATCATGACTGCTTTAGTGGATAGAAACCCTGGTCACATTATGACAGCCACCCATCACATGACTGCATTAGTGGACAGAAAACCTGGTGACATAATCACCACCACCCATCACCATGACTGCATTAGTGGATAGAAACTCTGGTCACATAATCACCACCAAACATTGCCATGACTGCATTAGTGGATAAAAATCCTGGTGACATAATCACCACCACCCGTCACCATGACTGCATTAGTGGATAGAAACCCTGGTCACATAATCACCACCACCCGTCCCCATGACTGCATTAGTGGATAGAAACTCTGGTCACATAATCACCACCACCCGTCACCATGACTGCATCAGTAAATAGAAACCGTGGTCACATGATGACAGCCACCCGTCATCATGACTGCATTAGTGGATAGAAACCCTGGTCACATAATCACCACCACCCGTCACATGACAGAATTAGTGAATAGAAACCCTGGTGACATTATGACAGTCACCCATCACATGACTGCATTAGTGAATAGAAACCCTGGTCACATTATGACAGCTACCCATCACATGACTGCATTAGTGGATAGAAACCCTGGTCACATTATGAGAGCCACCGATCACCATGACTGCATTCGTGGATAGAAACCCTGGTCACATAATCACCACCACCCATCACCATGACTGCATTAGTGGATAGAAACCCTGGTCACATTATGACAGCCAAACATCATCATGACTGCAGTAGTGGACAGAAAACCTGGTGACATAATCACCACCACCCATCACCATGACTGCATTAGTGGATAGAAACTCTGGTCACATAATCACCACCACCGATCGCCATGAATGCATTAGTGGATAGAAACTGTGGTCACATAATCACCACCACCCGTCACCATGACTGCATTAGTGGATAGAAACCCTGGTCACATTATGACAGCCACCCATCACATGACTGCATTAGTGGATAGAAACCTTGGTCACATAATCACCACCACCCGTCACCATGACTGCGTTAGTGAATAGAATCCCTGGTCACATAATCACAGCAACCATTCATCAGGACTGCATTTATGGATAGAAACCCTGGTCACATAATCACCACCACCCATCACCATGACTGCATTAGTGGATTGAAACCCTAGGGCTGGTCACATTATGACAGCCACCCATCACATGACTGCATTAGTGGATTGAAACACTGGTGACATAATCACAGCCACCCATCACCATGACTGCATTAGTGGATAGAAACCCTGGTCACATAATCACCACCACCCATCACCATGAATGCATTAGTGGATAAAAACCCTGGTCACATTATGACAGCCACCCGTCACCATGACTGCATTAGTGGATAGAAACCCTGGTCACATTATAACAGCCACCGATCACCATGACTGCATTAGTGGATAGAAACCCTGGTCACATAATCACCACCACCCATCACCATGACTGCATTAGTGGATAGAAACCCTGGACACATAATCACCACCACTGATCACCATGACTGCATTAGTGGATAGAAACAATGGTCACATAATCACCACCACCCTTCACCATGACTGCATTAGTGGATAGAAACTCTGGTCACATAATCACCACCAAACATTGCCATGACTGCATTAGTGGATAAAAACGGTGGTCACATTATGACAGCCAAGCATCATCATGACTGCATTAGTGGATAGAAACCCTGGTCACATTATGACAGCCACCCATCACATGACTGCATTAGTGGACAGAAAACCTGGTGACATAATCACCACCACCCATCACCATGACTGCATGAGTGGATAGAAACTCTGGTCACATAATCACCACCACCCGTCCCCATGACTGCATTAGTGTATAGAAACTCTGGTCACATAATCACCACCACCCGTCACCATGACTGCATTAGTGAATAGAAACCCTGGTCACATTATGACAGCCACCCGTCATCATGACTGCATTAGTGGATAGAAACCCTGGTCACATAATCACCACCACCCGTCACATGACAGAATTAGTGAATAGAAACCCTGGTGACATTATGACAGTCACCCATCACATGACTGCATTAGTGAATAGAAACCCTGGTCACATTATGACAGCTACCCATCACATGACTGCATTAGTGGATAGAAACCCTGGTCACATTATGAGAGCCACCGATCACCATGACTGCATTCGTGGATAGAAACCCTGGTCACATAATCACCACCACCCATCACCATGACTGCATTAGTGGATAGAAACCCTGGTCACATTATGACAGCCAAACATCATCATGACTGCAGTAGTGGACAGAAAACCTGGTGACATAATCACCACCACCTATCACCATGACTGCATTAGTGGATAGAAACTCTGGTCACATAATCACCACCACCGATCGCCATGAATGCATTAGTGGATAGAAACTCTGGTCACATAATCACCACCACCCGTCACCATGACTGCATTAGTGGATAGAAACCCTGGTCACATTATGACAGCCACCCATCACATGACTGCATTAGTGGATAGAAACCTTGGTCACATAATCACCACCACCCGTCACTATGACTGCATTAGTGAATAGAAACCCTGGTCACATAATCACAGCAACCATTCATCAGGACTGCATTTATGGATAGAAACCCTGGTCACATAATCACCACCACCCATCACCATGACTGCATTAGTGGATAGAAACCCTAGGGCTGGTCACATTATGACAGCCACCCATCACATGACTGCATTAGTGGATTGAAACCCTGGTGACATAATCACAGCCACCCATCACCATGACTGGATTAGTGGATAGAAACCCTGGTCACATAATCACCACCACCCATCACCATGAATGCATTAGTGGATAAAAACCCTGGTCACATTATGACAGCCACCCGTCACCATGACTGCATTAGTGGATAGAAACCCTGGTCACATTATAACAGCCACCGATCACCATGACTGCATTAGTGGATAGAAACCTTGGTCACATAATCACAACCACCCGTCACCATGACTGCATTCGTGGATAGAGACACTGGTCACAATATGACAGTCACCCATCACCCTGACTGCATTAGTGGATAGAAACCCTGGTCACATAATCAGCACCACCCATCACCATGACTGGATTAGTGGATAGAAACCCTGGTCACATTATGACAGCCAAACATCATCATGACTGCAGTAGTGGACAGAAAACCTGGTGACATAATCACCACCACCTATCACCATGACTGCATTAGTGGATAGAAACTCTGGTCACATAATCACCACCACCGATCGCCATGAATGCATTAGTGGATAGAAACTCTGGTCACATAATCACCACCACCCGTCACCATGACTGCATTAGTGGATAGAAACCCTGGTCACATTATGACAGCCACCCATCACATGACTGCATTAGTGGATAGAAACCTTGGTCACATAATCACCACCACCCGTCACTATGACTGCATTAGTGAATAGAAACCCTGGTCACATAATCACAGCAACCATTCATCAGGACTGCATTTATGGATAGAAACCCTGGTCACATAATCACCACCACCCATCACCATGACTGCATTAGTGGATAGAAACCTTAGGGCTGGTCACATTATGACAGCCACCCATCACATGACTGCATTAGTGGATTGAAACCCTGGTGACATAATCACAGCCACCCATCACCATGACTGCATTAGTGGATAGAAACCCTGGTCACATAATCACCACCACCCATCACCATGAATGCATTAGTGGATAAAAACCCTGGTCACATTATGACAGCCACCCGTCACCATGACTGCATTAGTGGATAGAAACCCTGGTCACATTATAACAGCCACCGATCACCATGACTGCATTAGTGGATAGAAACCTTGGTCACATAATCACAACCACCCGTCACCATGACTGCATTAGTGAATAGAAACCCTGGTCACATAATCACAGCAACCATTCATCAGGACTGCATTTATGGATAGAAACCCTGGTCACATAATCACCACCACCCATCACCATGACTGAATAAGTGGATAGAAACCCTGGTCACATTATGACAGCCACCCATCACATGACTGCATTAGTGGATTGAAACCCTGGTGACATAATCACAGCCACCCATCACCATGACTGCATTAGTGGATAGAAGCCCTGGTCACATAATCACCACCACCCATCACCATGAATGCATTAGTTGATGAAAACCCTGGTCACATTATGACAGCCACCCGTCACCATGACTGCATTAGTGGATAGAAACCCTGGTCACATTATAACAGCCACCGATTACCATGACTGCATTAGTGGATAGAAACCCTGGTCACATAATCACCACCACCCATCACCATGACTGCATTAGTGGATAGAAACCCTGGTCACATAATCACCACCACCCGTCACCATGACTGCATTAGTGGATAGAAACCCTGGTCACATTATGACAGCCACCCATCACATGACTGCATTAGTGGATAGAAACCTTGGTCACATAATCACCACCACCCGTCACTATGACTGCATTAGTGAATAGAAACCCTGGTCACATAATCACAGCAACCATTCATCAGGACTGCATTTATGGATAGAAACCCTGGTCACATAATCACCACCACCCATCACCATGACTGCATTAGTGGATAGAAACCTTAGGGCTGGTCACATTATGACAGCCACCCATCACATGACTGCATTAGTGGATTGAAACCCTGGTGACATAATCACAGCCACCCATCACCATGACTGCATTAGTGGATAGAAACCCTGGTCACATAATCACCACCACCCATCACCATGAATGCATTAGTGGATAAAAACCCTGGTCACATTATGACAGCCACCCGTCACCATGACTGCATTAGTGGATAGAAACCCTGGTCACATTATAACAGCCACCGATCACCATGACTGCATTAGTGGATAGAAACCTTGGTCACATAATCACAACCACCCGTCACCATGACTGCATTAGTGAATAGAAACCCTGGTCACATAATCACAGCAACCATTCATCAGGACTGCATTTATGGATAGAAACCCTGGTCACATAATCACCACCACCCATCACCATGACTGAATAAGTGGATAGAAACCCTGGTCACATTATGACAGCCACCCATCACATGACTGCATTAGTGGATTGAAACCCTGGTGACATAATCACAGCCACCCATCACCATGACTGCATTAGTGGATAGAAGCCCTGGTCACATAATCACCACCACCCATCACCATGAATGCATTAGTTGATGAAAACCCTGGTCACATTATGACAGCCACCCGTCACCATGACTGCATTAGTGGATAGAAACCCTGGTCACATTATAACAGCCACCGATTACCATGACTGCATTAGTGGATAGAAACCCTGGTCACATAATCACCACCACCCATCACCATGACTGCATTAGTGGATAGAAACCCTGGTCACATAATCACCACCACCCATCACCATGAATGCATTAGTTGATGAAAACCCTGGTCACATTATGACAGCCACCCGTCACCATGACTGCATTAGTGGATAGAAACCCTGGTCACATTATAACAGCCACCGATCACCATGACTGCATTAGTGGATAGAAACCCTGGTCAGATAATCACCACCACCCATCACCATGACTGCATTAGTGGATAGAAACCGTGGACACATAATCACCACCACCGATCACCATGACTGCTTTAGTAAATAGAAACAATGGTCACATAATCACCACCACCCTTCACCATGACTGCATTAGTGGATAGAAACTCTGGTCACATAATCACCACCAAACATTGCCATGACTGCATTAGTGGATAAAAACGGTGGTCACATTATGACAGCCAAACATCATCATGACTGCTTTAGTGGATAGAAACCCTGGTCACATTATGACAGCCACCCATCACATGACTGCATTAGTGGACAGAAAACCTGGTGACATAATCACCACCACCCATCACCATGACTGCATTAGTGGATAGAAACTCTGGTCACATAATCACCACCAAACATTGCCATGACTGCATTAGTGGATAAAAATCCTGGTGACATAATCACCACCACCCGTCACCATGACTGCATTAGTGGATAGAAACCCTGGTCACATAATCACCACCACCCGTCCCCATGACTGCATTAGTGGATAGAAACTCTGGTCACATAATCACCACCACCCGTCACCATGACTGCATCAGTAAATAGAAACAGTGGTCACATTATGACAGCCACCCGTCATCATGACTGCATTAGTGGATAGAAACCCTGGTCACATAATCACCACCACCCGTCACATGACAGAAATAGTGAATAGAAACCCTGGTGACATTATGACAGTCACCCATCACATGACTGCATTAGTGAATAGAAACCCTGGTCACATTATGACAGCTACCCATCACATGACTGCATTAGTGGATAGAAACCCTGGTCACATTATGAGAGCCACCGATCACCATGACTGCATTCGTGGATAGAAACCCTGGTCACATAATCACAACCACCCATCACCATGACTGCATTAGTGGATAGAAACCCTGGTCACATTATGACAGCCAAACATCATCATGACTGCAGTAGTGGACAGAAAACCTGGTGACATAATCACCACCACCCATCACCATGACTGCATTAGTGAATAGAAACTCTGGTCACATAATCACCACCACCGATCGCCATGAATGCATTAGTGGATAGAAACTCTGGTCACATAATCACCACCACCCGTCACCATGACTGCATTAGTGGATAGAAACCCTGGTCACATTATGACAGCCACCCATCACATGACTGCATTAGTGGATAGAAACCTTGGTCACATAATCACCACCACCCGTCACCATGACTGCGTTAGTGAATAGAATCCCTGGTCACATAATCACAGCAACCATTCATCAGGACTGCATTTATGGATAGAAACCCTGGTCACATAATCACCACCACCCATCACCATGACTGCATTAGTGGATTGAAACCCTAGGGCTGGTCACATTATGACAGCCACCCATCACATGACTGCATTAGTGGATTGAAACCCTGGTGACATAATCACAGCCACCCATCACCATGACTGCATTAGTGGATAGAAACCCTGGTCACATAATCACCACCACCCATCACCATGAATGCATTAGTGGATAAAAACCCTGGTCACATTATGACAGCCACCCGTCACCATGACTGCATTAGTGGATAGAAACCCTGGTCACATTATGACAGCCACCCATCACCATGACTGCATTAGTGGATAGAAACCCTGGTCACATAATCACCACCACCCATCACCATGACTGCATTAGTGGATAGAAACCCTGGACACATAATCACCACCACCGATCACCATGACTGCATTAGTGGATAGAAACCCTGGTCACATTATGACAGCCACCCATCACATGACTGCATTAGTGGACAGAAAACCTGGTGACATAATCACCACCACCCATCACCATGACTGCATGAGTGGATAGAAACTCTGGTCACATAATCACCACCACCCGTCCCCATGACAGCATTAGTGGATAGAAACCCTGGTCACATTATGACAGCCAAACATCATCATGACTGCATTAGTGGATAGAAACCCTGGTCACATTATGACAGCCAAACATCATCATGACTGCAGTAGTGGACAGAAAACCTGGTGACATAATCACCACCACCCATCACCATGACTGCATTAGTGGATAGAAACTCTGGTCACATAATCACCACCACCGATCGCCATGAATGCATTAGTGGATAGAAACTCTGGTCACATAATCACCACCACCCGTCACCATGACTGCATTAGTGAATAGAAACCCTGGTCACATAATCACAGCAACCATTCATCAGGACTGCATTTATGGATAGAAACCCTGGTCACATAATCACCACCACCCATCACCATGACTGCATTAGTGGATAGAAACCCTAGGGCTGGTCACATTATGACAGCCACCCATCACATGACTGCATTAGTGGATTGAAACCCTGGTGACATAATCACAGCCACCCATCACCATGACTGGATTAGTGGATAGAAACCCTGGTCACATAATCACCACCACCCATCACCATGAATGCATTAGTGGATAAAAACCCTGGTCACATTATGACAGCCACCCGTCACCATGACTGCATTAGTGGATAGAAACCCTGGTCACATTATAACAGCCACCGATCACCATGACTGCATTAGTGGATAGAAACCTTGGTCACATAATCACAACCACCCGTCACCATGACTGCATTCGTGGATAGAGACACTGGTCACATTATGACAGTCACCCATCACCCTGACTGCATTAGTGGATAGAAACCCTGGTCACATAATCAGCACCACCCATCACCATGACTGGATTAGTGGATAGAAACCCTGGTCACATTATGACAGCCAAACATCATCATGACTGCAGTAGTGGACAGAAAACCTGGTGACATAATCACCACCACCTATCACCATGACTGCATTAGTGGATAGAAACTCTGGTCACATAATCACCACCACCGATCGCCATGAATGCATTAGTGGATAGAAACTCTGGTCACATAATCACCACCACCCGTCACCATGACTGCATTAGTGGATAGAAACCCTGGTCACATTATGACAGCCACCCATCACATGACTGCATTAGTGGATAGAAACCTTGGTCACATAATCACCACCACCCGTCACTATGACTGCATTAGTGAATAGAAACCCTGGTCACATAATCACAGCAACCATTCATCAGGACTGCATTTATGGATAGAAACCCTGGTCACATAATCACCACCACCCATCACCATGACTGCATTAGTGGATAGAAACCCTAGGGCTGGTCACATTATGACAGCCACCCATCACATGACTGCATTAGTGGATTGAAACCCTGGTGACATAATCACAGCCACCCATCACCATGACTGCATTAGTGGATAGAAACCCTGGTCACATAATCACCACCACCCATCACCATGAATGCATTAGTGGATAAAAACCCTGGTCACATTATGACAGCCACCCGTCACCATGACTGCATTAGTGGATAGAAACCCTGGTCACATTATAACAGCCACCGATCACCATGACTGCATTAGTGGATAGAAACCCTGGTCACATAATCACAGCAACCATTCATCAGGACTGCATTTATGGATAGAAACCCTGGTCACATAATCACCACCACCCATCACCATGACTGCATTAGTGGATAGAAACCCTAGGGCTGGTCACATTATGACAGCCACCCATCACATGACTGCATTAGTGGATTGAAACCCTGGTGACATAATCACAGCCACCCATCACCATGACTGCATTAGTGGATAGAAACCCTGGTCACATAATCACCACCACCCATCACCATGAATGCATTAGTGGATAAAAACCCTGGTCACATTATGACAGCCACCCGTCACCATGACTGCATTAGTGGATAGAAACCCTGGTCACATTATAACAGCCACCGATCACCATGACTGCATTAGTGGATAGAAACCCTGGTCACATAATCACAGCAACCATTCATCAGGACTGCATTTATGGATAGAAACCCTGGTCACATAATCACCACCACCCATCACCATGACTGCATTAGTGGATAGAAACCCTAGGGCTGGTCACATTATGACAGCCACCCATCACATGACTGCATTAGTGGATTGAAACCCTGGTGACATAATCACAGCCACCCATCACCATGACTGCATTAGTGGATAGAAACCCTGGTCACATAATCACCACCACCCATCACCATGAATGCATTAGTGGATAAAAACCCTGGTCACATTATGACAGCCACCCGTCACCATGACTGCATTAGTGGATAGAAACCCTGGTCACATTATAACAGCCACCGATCACCATGACTGCATTAGTGGATAGAAACCTTGGTCACATAATCACAACCACCCGTCACCATGACTGCATTCGTGGATAGAGACACTGGTCACATTATGACAGTCACCCATCACCCTGACTGTATTAGTGGATAGAAACCCTGGTCACATAATCAGCACCACCCATCACCATGACTGGATTAGTGGATAGAAACCCTGGTCACATTATGACAGCCAAACATCATCATGACTGCAGTAGTGGACAGAAAACCTGGTGACATAATCACCACCACCTATCACCATGACTGCATTAGTGGATAGAAACTCTGGTCACATAATCACCACCACCGATCGCCATGAATGCATTAGTGGATAGAAACTCTGGTCACATAATCACCACCACCCGTCACCATGACTGCATTAGTGGATAGAAACCCTGGTCACATTATGACAGCCACCCATCACATGACTGCATTAGTGGATAGAAACCTTGGTCACATAATCACCACCACCCGTCACTATGACTGCATTAGTGAATAGAAACCCTGGTCACATAATCACAGCAACCATTCATCAGGACTGCATTTATGGATAGAAACCCTGGTCACATAATCACCACCACCCATCACCATGACTGCATTAGTGGATAGAAACCCTAGGGCTGGTCACATTATGACAGCCACCCATCACATGACTGCATTAGTGGATTGAAACCCTGGTGACATAATCACAGCCACCCATCACCATGACTGCATTAGTGGATAGAAACCCTGGTCACATAATCACCACCACCCATCACCATGAATGCATTAGTGGATAAAAACCCTGGTCACATTATGACAGCCACCCGTCACCATGACTGCATTAGTGGATAGAAACCCTGGTCACATTATAACAGCCACCGATCACCATGACTGCATTAGTGGATAGAAACCTTGGTCACATAATCACAACCACCCGTCACCATGACTGCATTAGTGAATAGAAACCCTGGTCACATAATCACAGCAACCATTCATCAGGACTGCATTTATGGATAGAAACCCTGGTCACATAATCACCACCACCCATCACCATGACTGAATAAGTGGATAGAAACCCTGGTCACATTGTGACAGCCACCCATCACATGACTGCATTAGTGGATTGAAACCCTGGTGACATAATCACAGCCACCCATCACCATGACTGCATTAGTGGATAGAAACCCTGGTCACATAATCACCACCACCCATCACCATGAATGCATTAGTTGATGAAAACCCTGGTCACATTATGACAGCCACCCGTCACCATGACTGCATTAGTGGATAGAAACCCTGGTCACATTATAACAGCCACCGATCACCATGACTGCATTAGTGGATAGAAACCCTGGTCACATAATCACCACCACCCATCACCATGACTGCATTAGTGGATAGAAACCCTGGTCACATAATCACCACCACCCATCACCATGAATGCATTAGTTGATGAAAACCCTGGTCACATTATGACAGCCACCCGTCACCATGACTGCATTAGTGGATAGAAACCCTGGTCACATTATAACAGCCACCGATCACCATGACTGCATTAGTGGATAGAAACCCTGGTCATATAATCACCACCACCCATCACCATGACTGCATTAGTGGATAGAAACCCTGGACACATAATCACCACCACCGATCACCATGACTGCTTTAGTAAATAGAAACAATGGTCACATAATCACCACCACCCTTCACCATGACTGCATTAGTGGATAGAAACTCTGGTCACATAATCACCACCAAACATTGCCATGACTGCATTAGTGGATAAAAACGGTGGTCACATTATGACAGCCAAACATCATCATGACTGCTTTAGTGGATAGAAACCCTGGTCACATTATGACAGCCACCCATCACATGACTGCATTAGTGGACAGAAAACCTGGTGACATAATCACCACCACCCATCACCATGACTGCATTAGTGGATAGAAACTCTGGTCACATAATCACCACCAAACATTGCCATGACTGCATTAGTGGATAAAAATCCTGGTGACATAATCACCACCACCCGTCACCATGACTGCATTAGTGGATAGAAACCCTGGTCACATAATCACCACCACCCGTCCCCATGACTGCATTAGTGGATAGAAACTCTGGTCACATAATCACCACCACCCGTCACCATGACTGCATCAGTAAATAGAAACCGTGGTCACATTATGACAGCCACCCGTCATCATGACTGCATTAGTGGATAGAAACCCTGGTCACATAATCACCACCACCCGTCACATGATAGAATTAGTGAATAGAAACCCTGGTGACATTATGACAGTCACCCATCACATGACTGCATTAGTGAATAGAAACCCTGGTCACATTATGACAGCTACCCATCACATGACTGCATTAGTGGATAGAAACCCTGGTCACATTATGAGAGCCACCAATCACCATGACTGCATTCGTGGATAGAAACCCTGGTCACATAATCACCACCACCCATCACCATGACTGCATTAGTGGATAGAAACCCTGGTCACATTATGACAGCCAAACATCATCATGACTGCAGTAGTGGACAGAAAACCTGGTGACATAATCACCACCACCCATCACCATGACTGCATTAGTGGATAGAAACTCTGGTCACATAATCACCACCACCGATCGCCATGAATGCATTAGTGGATAGAAACTCTGGTCACATAATCACCACCACCCGTCACCATGACTGCATTAGTGGATAGAAACCCTGGTCACATTATGACAGCCACCCATCACATGACTGCATTAGTGGATAGAAACCTTGGTCACATAATCACCACCACCCGTCACCATGACTGCGTTAGTGAATAGAATCCCTGGTCACATAATCACAGCAACCATTCATCAGGACTGCATTTATGGACAGAAACCCTGGTCACATAATCACCACCACCCATCACCATGACTGCATTAGTGGATTGAAACCCTAGGGCTGGTCACATTATGACAGCCACCCATCACATGACTGCATTAGTGGATTGAAACCCTGGTGACATAATCACAGCCACCCATCACCATGACTGCATTAGTGGATAGAAACCCTGGTCACATAATCACCACCACCCATCACCATGAATGCATTAGTGGATAAAAACCCTGGTCACATTATGACAGCCACCCGTCACCATGACTGCATTAGTGGATAGAAACCCTGGTCACATTATAACAGCCACCGATCACCATGACTGCATTAGTGGATAGAAACCCTGGTCACATAATCACCACCACCCATCACCATGACTGCATTAGTGGATAGAAACCCTGGACACATAATCACCACCACCGATCACCATGACTGCATTAGTGGATAGAAACAATGGTCACATAATCACCACCACCCTTCACCATGACTGCATTAGTGGATAGAAACTCTGGTCACATAATCACCACCAAACATTGCCATGACTGCATTAGTGGATAAAAACGGTGGTCACATTATGACAGCCAAACATCATCATGACTGCATTAGTGGATAGAAACCCTGGTCACATTATGACAGCCACCCATCACATGACTGCATTAGTGGACAGAAAACCTGGTGACATAATCACCACCACCCATCACCATGACTGCATGAGTGGATAGAAACTCTGGTCACATAATCACCACCACCCGTCCCCATGACTGCATTAGTGTATAGAAACTCTGGTCACATAATCACCACCACCCGTCAGCATGACTGCATTAGTGAATAGAAACCCTGGTCACATTATGACAGCCACCCGTCATCATGACTGCATTAGTGGATAGAAACCCTGGTCACATAATCACCACCACCTGTCACATGACAGAATTAGTGAATAGAAACCCTGGTGACATTATGACAGTCACCCATCACATGACTGCATTAGTGAATAGAAACCCTGGTCACATTATGACAGCTACCCATCACATGACTGCATTAGTGGATAGAAACCCTGGTCACATTATGAGAGCCACCGATCACCATGACTGCATTCGTGGATAGAAACCCTGGTCACATAATCACCACCACCCATCACCATGACTGCATTAGTGGATAGAAACCCTGGTCACATTATGACAGCCAAACATCATCATGACTGCAGTAGTGGACAGAAAACCTGGTGACATAATCACCACCACCTATCACCATGACTGCATTAGTGGATAGAAACTCTGGTCACATAATCACCACCACCGATCGCCATGAATGCATTAGTGGATAGAAACTCTGGTCACATAATCACCACCACCCGTCACCATGACTGCATTAGTGGATAGAAACCCTGGTCACATTATGACAGCCACCCATCACATGACTGCATTAGTGGATAGAAACCTTGGTCACATAATCACCACCACCCGTCACTATGACTGCATTAGTGAATAGAAACCCTGGTCACATAATCACAGCAACCATTCATCAGGACTGCATTTATGGATAGAAACCCTGGTCACATAATCACCACCACCCATCACCATGACTGCATTAGTGGATAGAAACCCTAGGGCTGGTCACATTATGACAGCCACCCATCACATGACTGCATTAGTGGATTGAAACCCTGGTGACATAATCACAGCCACCCATCACCATGACTGCATTAGTGGATAGAAACCCTGGTCACATAATCACCACCACCCATCACCATGAATGCATTAGTGGATAAAAACCCTGGTCACATTATGACAGCCACCCGTCACCATGACTGCATTAGTGGATAGAAACCCTGGTCACATTATAACAGCCACCGATCACCATGACTGCATTAGTGGATAGAAACAATGGTCACATAATCACAACCACCCATCACCATGACTGCATTAGTGGATAGAAACCCTGGACACATAATCACCACCACCGATCACCATGACTGCATTAGTGGATAGAAACCCTGGTCACATAATCACAACCACCCATCACCATGACTGCATTCGTGGATAGAAACTCTGGTCACATAATCACCACCACCCGTCACCATGACTGCATTAGTGAATAGAAACCCTGGTCACATTATGACAGCCACCCGTCATTATGACTGCATTAGTGAATAGAAACCCTGGTCACATAATCACCACCACCCGTCACATGACAGAATTAGTGAATAGAAACCCTAGTGACATTATGACAGTCACCCATCACATGACTGCATTAGTGAATAGAAACCCTGGTCACATTATGAGAGCTACCCATCACATGACTGCATTATTGGATAGAAACCCTGGTCACATTATGAGAGCCACCCGTCACCATGACTGCATTAGTGGACAGAAACACTGGTCACATTATAACAGCCACCGATCACCATGACTGCATTAGTGGATAGAAACCCTGGTCAGATAATCACCACCACCCATCACCATGACTGCATTAGTGGATAGAAACCCTGGACACATAATCACCACCACCGATCACCATGACTGCTTTAGTAAATAGAAACAATGGTCACATAATCACCACCACCCTTCACCATGACTGCATTAGTGGATAGAAACTCTGGTCACATAATCACCACCAAACATTGCCATGACTGCATTAGTGGATAAAAACGGTGGTCACATTATGACAGCCAAACATCATCATGACTGCTTTAGTGGATAGAAACCCTGGTCACATTATGACAGCCACCCATCACATGACTGCATTAGTGGACAGAAAAACTGGTGACATAATCACCACCACCCATCACCATGACTGCATTAGTGGATAGAAACTCTGGTCACATAATTACCACCAAACATTGCCATGACTGCATTAGTGGATAAAAATCCTGGTGACATAATCACCACCACCCGTCACCATGACTGCATTAGTGGATAGAAACCCTGGTCACATAATCACCACCACCCGTCCCCATGACTGCATTAGTGGATAGAAACTCTGGTCACATAATCACCACCACCCGTCACCATGACTGCATCAGTAAATAGAAACCGTGGTCACATTATGACAGCCACCCGTCATCATGACTGCATTAGTGGATAGAAACCCTGGTCACATAATCACCACCACCCGTCACATGACAGAATTAGTGAATAGAAACCCTGGTGACATTATGACAGTCACCCATCACATGACTGCATTAGTGAATAGAAACCCTGGTCACATTATGACAGCTACCCATCACATGACTGCATTAGTGGATAGAAACCTTGGTCACATTATGAGAGCCACCGATCACCATGACTGCATTCGTGGATAGAAACCCTGGTCACATAATCACCACCACCCATCACCATGACTGCATTAGTGGATAGAAACCCTGGTCACATTATGACAGCCAAACATCATCATGACTGCAGTAGTGGACAGAAAACCTGGTGACATAATCACCACCACCCATCACCATGACTGCATTAGTGGATAGAAACTCTGGTCACATAATCACCACCACCGATCGCCATGAATGCATTAGTGGATAGAAACTCTGGTCACATAATCACCACCACCCGTCACCATGACTGCATTAGTGGATAGAAACCCTGGTCACATTATGACAGCCACCCATCACATGACTGCATTAGTGGATAGAAACCTTGGTCACATAATCACCACCACCCGTCACCATGACTGCGTTAGTGAATAGAATCCCTGGTCACATAATCACAGCAACCATTCATCAGGACTGCATTTATGGATAGAAACCCTGGTCACATAATCACCACCACCCATCACCATGACTGCATTAGTGGATTGAAACCCTAGGGCTGGTCACATTATGACAGCCACCCATCACATGACTGCATTAGTGGATTGAAACCCTGGTGACATAATCACAGCCACCCATCACCATGACTGCATTAGTGGATAGAAACCCTGGTCACATAATCACCACCACCCATCACCATGAATGCATTAGTGGATAAAAACCCTGGTCACATTATGACAGCCACCCGTCACCATGACTGCATTAGTGGATAGAAACCCTGGTCACAAAAGCACCACCACCCGTCCCCATGACTGCATTCGTGGATAGAAACTCTGGTCACATAATCACCACCACCCGTCACCATGACTGCATTAGTGGATAGAAACCCTGGTCACATTATAACAGCCACCGATCACCATGACTGCATTAGTGGATAGAAACCCTGGTCAGATAATCACCACCACCCATCACCATGACTGCATTAGTGGATAGAAACCCTGGACACATAATCACCACCACCGATCACCATGACTGCTTTAGTAAATAGAAACAATGGTCACATAATCACCACCACCCTTCACCATGACTGCATTAGTGGATAGAAACTCTGGTCACATAATCACCACCAAACATTGCCATGACTGCATTAGTGGATAAAAACGGTGGTCACATTATGACAGCCAAACATCATCATGACTGCTTTAGTGGATAGAAACCCTGGTCACATTATGACAGCCACCCATCACATGACTGCATTAGTGGACAGAAAACCTGGTGACATAATCACCACCACCCATCACCATGACTGCATTAGTGGATAGAAACTCTGGTCACATAATCACCACCAAACATTGCCATGACTGCATTAGTGGATAAAAATCCTGGTGACATAATCACCACCACCCGTCACCATGACTGCATTAGTGGATAGAAACCCTGGTCACATAATCACCACCACCCGTCCCCATGACTGCATTAGTGGATAGAAACTCTGGTCACATAATCACCACCACCCGTCACCATGACTGCATCAGTAAATAGAAACCGTGGTCACATTATGACAGCCACCCGTCATCATGACTGCATTAGTGGATAGAAACCCTGGTCACATAATCACTACCACCCGTCACATGACAGAATTAGTGAATAGAAACCCTGGTGACATTATGACAGTCACCCATCACATGACTGCATTAGTGAATAGAAACCCTGGTCACATTATGACAGCTACCCATCACATGACTGCATTAGTGGATAGAAACCTTGGTCACATTATGAGAGCCACCGATCACCATGACTGCATTCGTGGATAGAAACCCTGGTCACATAATCACCACCACCCATCACCATGACTGCATTAGTGGATAGAAACCCTGGTCACATTATGACAGCCAAACATCATCATGACTGCAGTAGT
This sequence comes from Haliotis asinina, assembly GCF_037392515.1. NCBI lineage: Eukaryota > Metazoa > Mollusca > Gastropoda > Lepetellida > Haliotidae > Haliotis > Haliotis asinina. The sequence goes on from NC_090289.1 coordinate 59,016,297, forward strand.
GGACAGAAAACCTGGTGACATAATCACCACCACCCATCACCATGACTGCATTAGTGGATAGAAACTCTGGTCACATAATCACCACCACCGATCGCCATGAATGCATTAGTGGATAGAAACTCTGGTCACATAATCACCACCACCCGTCACCATGACTGCATTAGTGGATAGAAACCCTGGTCACATTATGACAGCCACCCATCACATGACTGCATTAGTGGATAGAAACCTTGGTCACATAATCACCACCACCCGTCACCATGACTGCGTTAGTGAATAGAATCCCTGGTCACATAATCACAGCAACCATTCATCAGGACTGCATTTATGGATAGAAACCCTGGTCACATAATCACCACCACCCATCACCATGACTGCATTAGTGGATTGAAACCCTAGGGCTGGTCACATTATGACAGCCACCCATCACATGACTGCATTAGTGGATTGAAACCCTGGTGACATAATCACAGCCACCCATCACCATGACTGCATTAGTGGATAGAAACCCTGGTCACATAATCACCACCACCCATCACCATGAATGCATTAGTGGATAAAAACCCTGGTCACATTATGACAGCCACCCGTCACCATGACTGCATTAGTGGATAGAAACCCTGGTCACAAAAGCACCACCACCCGTCCCCATGACTGCATTCGTGGATAGAAACTCTGGTCACATAATCACCACCACCCGTCACCATGACTGCATTAGTGGATAGAAACCCTGGTCACATTATAACAGCCACCGATCACCATGACTGCATTAGTGGATAGAAACCCTGGTCAGATAATCACCACCACCCATCACCATGACTGCATTAGTGGATAGAAACCCTGGACACATAATCACCACCACCGATCACCATGACTGCTTTAGTAAATAGAAACAATGGTCACATAATCACCACCACCCTTCACCATGACTGCATTAGTGGATAGAAACTCTGGTCACATAATCACCACCAAACATTGCCATGACTGCATTAGTGGATAAAAACGGTGGTCACATTATGACAGCCAAACATCATCATGACTGCTTCAGTGGATAGAAACCCTGGTCACATTATGACAGCCACCCATCACATGACTGCATTAGTGGACAGAAAACCTGGTGACATAATCACCACCACCCATCACCATGACTGCATTAGTGGATAGAAACTCTGGTCACATAATCACCACCAAACATTGCCATGACTGCATTAGTGGATAAAAATCCTGGTGACATAATCACCACCACCCGTCACCATGACTGCATTAGTGGATAGAAACCCTGGTCACATAATCACCACCACCCGTCCCCATGACTGCATTAGTGGATAGAAACTCTGGTCACATAATCACCACCACCCGTCACCATGACTGCATCAGTAAATAGAAACCGTGGTCACATTATGACAGCCACCCGTCATCATGACTGCATTAGTGGATAGAAACCCTGGTCACATAATCACCACCACCCGTCACATGACAGAATTAGTGAATAGAAACCCTGGTGACATTATGACAGTCACCCATCACATGACTGCATTAGTGAATAGAAACCCTGGTCACATTATGACAGCTACCCATCACATGACTGCATTAGTGGATAGAAACCCTGGTCACATTATGAGAGCCACCGATCACCATGACTGCATTCGTGGATAGAAACCCTGGTCACATAATCACCACCACCCATCACCATGACTGCATTAGTGGATAGAAACCCTGGTCACATTATGACAGCCAAACATCATCATGACTGCAGTAGTGGACAGAAAACCTGGTGACATAATCACCACCACCCATCACCATGACTGCATTAGTGGATAGAAACTCTGGTCACATAATCACCACCACCGATCGCCATGAATGCATTAGTGGATAGAAACTCTGGTCACATAATCACCACCACCCGTCACCATGACTGCATTAGTGGATAGAAACCCTGGTCACATTATGACAGCCACCCATCACATGACTGCATTAGTGGATAGAAACCTTGGTCACATAATCACCACCACCCGTCACCATGACTGCGTTAGTGAATAGAATCCCTGGTCACATAATCACAGCAACCATTCATCAGGACTGCATTTATGGATAGAAACCCTGGTCACATAATCACCACCACCCATCACCATGACTGCATTAGTGGATTGAAACCCTAGGGCTGGTCACATTATGACAGCCACCCATCACATGACTGCATTAGTGGATTGAAACCCTGGTGACATAATCACAGCCACCCATCACCATGACTGCATTAGTGGATAGAAACCCTGGTCACATAATCACCACCACCCATCACCATGAATGCATTAGTGGATAAAAACCCTGGTCACATTATGACAGCCACCCGTCACCATGACTGCATTAGTGGATAGAAACCCTGGTCACATTATAACAGCCACCGATCACCATGACTGCATTAGTGGATAGAAACCCTGGTCACATAATCACCACCACCCATCACCATGACTGCATTAGTGGATAGAAACCCTGGACACATAATCACCACCACCGATCACCATGACTGCATTAGTGGATAGAAACAATGGTCACATAATCACCACCACCCTTCACCATGACTGCATTAGTGGATAGAAACTCTGGTCACATAATCACCACCAAACATTGCCATGACTGCATTAGTGGATAAAAACGGTGGTCACATTATGACAGCCAAACATCATCATGACTGCATTAGTGGATAGAAACCCTGGTCACATTATGACAGCCACCCATCACATGACTGCATTAGTGGACAGAAAACCTGGTGACATAATCACCACCACCCATCACCATGACTGCATGAGTGGATAGAAACTCTGGTCACATAATCACCACCACCCGTCCCCATGACTGCATTAGTGTATAGAAACTCTGGTCACATAATCACCACCACCCGTCACCATGACTGCATTAGTGAATAGAAACCCTGGTCACATTATGACAGCCACCCGTCATCATGACTGCATTAGTGGATAGAAACCCTGGTCACATAATCACCACCACCTGTCACATGACAGAATTAGTGAATAGAAACCCTGGTGACATTATGACAGTCACCCATCACATGACTGCATTAGTGAATAGAAACCCTGGTCACATTATGACAGCTACCCATCACATGACTGCATTAGTGGATAGAAACCCTGGTCACATTATGAGAGCCACCGATCACCATGACTGCATTCGTGGATAGAAACCCTGGTCACATAATCACCACCACCCATCACCATGACTGCATTAGTGGATAGAAAAACTGGTCACATTATGACAGCCAAACATCATCATGACTGCAGTAGTGGACAGAAAACCTGGTGACATAATCACCACCACCTATCACCATGACTGCATTAGTGGATAGAAACTCTGGTCACATAATCACCACCACCGATCGTCATGAATGCATTAGTGGATAGAAACTCTGGTCACATAATCACCACCACCCGTCACCATGACTGCATTAGTGGATAGAAACCCTGGTCACATTATGACAGCCACCCATCACATGACTGCATTAGTGGATAGAAACCTTGGTCACATAATCACCACCACCCGTCACTATGACTGCATTAGTGAATAGAAACCCTGGTCACATAATCACAGCAACCATTCATCAGGACTGCATTTATGGATAGAAACCCTGGTCACATAATCACCACCACCCATCACCATGACTGCATTAGTGGATAGAAACCCTAGGGCTGGTCACATTATGACAGCCACCCATCACATGACTGCATTAGTGGATTGAAACCCTGGTGACATAATCACAGCCACCCATCACCATGACTGCATTAGTGGATAGAAACCCTGGTCACATAATCACCACCACCCATCACCATGAATGCATTAGTGGATAAAAACCCTGGTCACATTATGACAGCCACCCGTCACCATGACTGCATTAGTGGATAGAAACCCTGGTCACATTATAACAGCCACCGATCACCATGACTGCATTAGTGGATAGAAACCCTGGTCACATAATCACAACCACCCATCACCATGACTGCATTAGTGGATAGAAACCCTGGACACATAATCACCACCACCGATCACCATGACTGCATTAGTGGATAGAAACTCTGGTCACATAATCACCACCAAACATTGCCATGACTGCATTAGTGGATAAAAACGGTGGTCACATTATGACAGCCAAACATCATCATGACTGCAGTAGTGGATGGAAACCCTGGTCAGATTATGACAGCCACCCATCACATGACTGCATTAGTGGACAGAAAACCTGGTGACATAATCACCACCACCCATCACCATGACTGCATGAGTGGATAGAAACTCTGGTCACATAATCACCACCAAACATTGCCATGACTGCATTCGTGGATAAAATTCCTGGTCACATAATCACCACCACCCTTCACCATGACTGCATTAGTGGATAGAAACCCTGGTCACAAAAGCACCACCACCCGTCCCCATGACTGCATTCGTGGATAGAAACTCTGGTCACATAATCACCACCACCCGTCACCATGACTGCATTAGTGAATAGAAACCCTGGTCACATTATGACAGCCACCCGTCATTATGACTGCATTAGTGAATAGAAACCCTGGTCACATAATCACCACCACCCGTCACATGACAGAATTAGTGAATAGAAACCCTAGTGACATTATGACAGTCACCCATCACATGACTGCATTAGTGAATAGAAACCCTGGTCACATTATGAGAGCTACCCATCACATGACTGCATTATTGGGTAGAAACCCTGGTCACATTATGAGAGCCACCCGTCACCATGACTGCATTAGTGGACAGAAACACTGGTCACATTATGACAGCCACCCATCACATGACTGCATTAGTGGATAGAAACCCTGGTCACATAATCACCACCACCCTTCACCATGAATGCATTAGTGGATATAAACCCTGGTCACATTATGACAGCCACCCGTCACCATGACTGCATTAGTGGACAGAAACACTGGTCACATTATGACAGCCACCCATCACATGACTGCATTAGTGGATCTAAACTCTGGTCACATAATCACCACCACCCGTCACCATGACTGCATTAGTGAATAGAAACCCTGGTGACATTATGACAGTCACCAATCACATGACTGCATTAGTGAATAGAAACCCTGGTCACATAATCACCACCAGCCATCACCATGACTGCATTAGTGGATAGAAACCCTGGTCACATTATGACAGCCAAACATCATCATGACTGCATTAGTGGATATAAAACCCTGGTCACAATACGACAGCCACCCATCACATGACTGCATTAGAGGATAGAAAACCTGGTCACATAATCACCACAACCCATCACTATGACTGCATTAGTGGAAAGAAACTCTGGTCACATAATTACCACCAAACATTGCCATGACTGCATTAGTGGATAGAAAACCTGGTCACATAATCACCACCACCCTTCACCATGACTGCATTAGTGGATAGAAACCTTGGTCACATAGTCACCACCACCCGTCCCCATGACTGCATTAGTGGATAGAAACTCTGGTCACATAATCACCACCACCCGTCACCATGACTGCATTAGTGAATAGAAACCCTGGTCACATTATGACAGCCACCCGTCACCATGACTGCATTAGTGAATAGAAACCCTGGTCACATAATCACCACCACCCGTCACATGACAGAATTAGTGAATAGAAACCCTGGTGACATTATGACAGTCACCCATCACATGACTGCATTAGTGAATAGAAACCCTGGTCACATTATGACAGCTACCCATCACATGACTGCATTAGTGGATAGAAACCCTGGTCACATTATGAGAGCCACCGATCACCATGACTGCATTTGTGTATAGAAACCCTTGTCACATAATCACCACCACCCATCACCATGAATGCATTAGTGGATAGAAACCATGGTCACATTATGACAGCGAAACATCATCATGACTACAGTAGTGGATAGAAACCCTGGTCACAATATGACAGCCACCCATGACATGACTGCATTAGTGGACAGAAAACCTGGTGACATAATCACCACCACCCATCACCATGACTGCATTAGTGGATAGAAACTCTGGTCACATAATCACCACCAGACATTGCCATGACTGCATTAGTGGATAAAAATCCTGGTCACATAATCACCACCACCCTTCACCATGACTGCACTAGTGGATAGAAACCCTGGTCACATAATCACCACCACCCATCACCATGACTGCATTAGTGGATAGAAACCCTGGTCACATTGTGACAGCCAAGGATCATCATGACTACAGTAGTGGATAGAAATCCTGGTCACATTATGACAGCCACCCATCACCATGACTGCATTAGTGGACAGAAAACCTGGTCACATAATCACCACCACCCATCACCATGACTGCATTAGTGGATAGAAACTCTGGTCACATAATCACCACAAACATTGCCATGACTGCATTCGTGGATAAAATTCCTGGTCACATAATCACCACCACCCTTCACCATGACTGCATTAGTGGATAGAAACCCTGGTCACATAATCACCACCACCCGTCACATGACAGAATTAGTGAATAGAAACCCTGGTGACATTATGACAGTCACCCATCACATGACTGCATTAGTGAATAGAAACCCTGGTCACATTATGACAGCTACCCATCACATGACTGCATTAGTGGATAGAAACCCTGGTCACATTATGACAACGAAACATCATCATGACTAGAGTAGTGGATAGAAACCCTGGTCACATTATGACAGCCACCCATCACCTGACTGCATTAGTGGACAGAAAACCTGGTGACATAATCACCACCACCCATCACCATGACTGCATTAGTGGATAGAAACTCTGGTCACATAATCACCACCAAACATTGCCATGACTGCATTAGTGGATAAAAATCCTGGTCACATAATCACCACCACCCTTCACCATGACTGGATTAGTATATAGAAACCCTGGTCACATAATCACCACCACCCGTCCCCATGGCTGCATTAGTGGATAGAAACTCTGGTCACATAATCACCACCACCCGTCACCATGACTGCATTAGTGAATAGAAACCCTGGTCACATTATGACAGCCTCCCGTCACCATGACTGCATTAGTGGATAGAAACCCTGGTCACATAATCACCACCACCCGTCACATGACAGAATTAGTGAATAGAAACCCTGGTGACATTATGACAGTCACCCATCACATGACTGCATTAGTGAATAGAAACCCTGGTCACATTATGACAGTTAAAAAATCACATGACTGCATTAGTGGATAGAAACCCTGGTCACATTATGACAGCCACCGATCACCATGACTGCATTCGTGGATAGAAACCGTGGTCACATAATCACCACCACCCATCACCATGACTGCATTAGTGGATAGAAACCCTGGTCACATTATGACAGCCAAACATCATCATGACTACAGTAGTGGATAGAAATCCTGGTCACATTATGACAGCCACCCATCACCATGACTGCATTAGTGGACAGAAAACCTGGTGACATAATCACCACCACCCATCACCATGACTGCATTAGTGGATAGAAACTCTGGTCACATAATCACCACCAAACATTGCCGTGACTGCATTCGTCGATAAAATTCCTGGTCACATAATCACCACCACCCTTCACCATGACTGCACTAGTGGATAGAAACCCTGGTCACATAATCACCACCACCCGTCCCCATGACTGCATTAGTGGATAGAAACTCCGGTCACATAATCACCACCACCCGTCACCATGACTGCATTAGTGAATAGAAACCCTGGTCACATAATCACAGCCACCATTCATCATGACTGCATTTATGCATAGAAACCCTGGTCACATAATCACCACCACCCGTCACCATGACTGCACTAAGTGATAGAAACCCTGGTCACATTATGACAGTTACCCATCACATGACTACATTAGTCGATAGAAACCCTGGTCACATAATCACCACCATCCATCACCATGACTGCATTAGTGGATAGAAACCCTGGTCACATTATGACAGCCAAACATCATCATGACTGCATTAGTGAATAGAAACCCTGGTGACATAATCAGAGCCACCCATAACCATGACTGCATTAGTGGATAAAAACCCTGGTCACATAATCACCACCACCCGTCACCATGACTGCATTAGTGGATAGAAACTCTGGTCACATAATCACCACCACCGATCGCCATGAGTGCATTAGTGGATAGAAACTCTGGTCACATAATCACCACCACCCGTCACCATGACTGCATCAGTGGATAGAAACCCTGGTCACATTATGAGAGCCACCGATCACCATGACTGCATTCGTGGATAGAAACCCTGGTCACATAATCACCACCACCCATCACCATGACTGCATTAGTGGATAGAAACCCTGGTCACATTATGACAGCCAAACATCATCATGACTACAGTAGTGGATAGAAATCCTGGTCACATTATGACAGCCACCCATCACCATGACTGCATTAGTGGACAGAAAACCTGGTGACATAATCACCACCACCCATCACCATGACTGCATGAGTGGATAGAAACTCTGGTCACATAATCACCACCAAACATTGCCATGACTGCATTCGTGGATAAAATTCCTGGTCACATAATCACCACCACCCTTCACCATGACTGCATTAGTGGATAGAAACCCTGGTCACATAATCACCACCACCCGTTCCCATGACTGCATTAGTGGATAGAAACTCTGGTCACATAATCACCACCACCCGTCACCATGACTACATTAGTGAATAGAAACTCTGGTCACATAATCACAGCCACCATTCATCATGACTGCATTTATGGATGGAAACCCTGGTCACATAATCACCACCACCCGTCACCATGACTGCACTAGTGGATAGAAACCCTGGTCACATTATGACAGTTACCCATCACATGACTACATTAGCCGATAGAAACCCTGGTCACATAATCACCACCATCCATCACCATGACTGCATTAGTGGATAGAAACCCTGGTCACATTATGACAGCCAAACATCATCATGACTGCATTAGTGAATAGAAACCCTGGTGACATAATCAGAGCCACCCATAACCATGACTGGATTAGTGGATAAAAACCCTGGTCACATAATCACCACCACACGTCACCATGACTGCACTAGTGGATGGAAACCCTGGTCACATTATGACAGAAACCCATGACATGACTGCATTAGTGGATAGAAACCCTGGTGACATAATCACAGGCACCCATCACCATGACTGCATTAGTGGACAGAAAACCTGGTGACATAATCACCACCACCCTTCACCATGACTGCATTAGTGGATAAAAACCCTGGTCACATAATCACCACCACCCGTCCCCATGACTCCATTAGTGGATAGAAACTCTGGTCACATAATCAACACCACCCGTCACCATGACTACATTAGTGAATAGAAACCCTGGTCACATAATCACAGCCACCATTCATCATGACTGCATTTATGGATAGAAACCCTGGTCACAAAATCACCACCACCCGTCACCATGACTGCACTAGTGGATAGAAACCCTGGTCACATTATGACAGTTACCCATCACATGACTACATTAGCCGATGGAAACCCTGGTCACATAATCACCACCATCCATCACCATGACTGCATTAGTGGATAGAAACCCTGGTCACATTATGACAGCCAAACATCATCATGACTGCATTAGTGAATAGAAACCCTGGTCACATAATCAGAGCCACCATTCATCATGACTGCATTTATGGATAGAAACCCTGGTCACATAATCACCACCACCCGTCACCATGACTACATTAGTGAATAGAAACCCTGGTCACATAATCACAGCCACCATTCATCATGACTGCATTTATGGATAGAAACCCTGGTCACATAATCACCACCACAAGTCACCATGACTGCACTAGTGGATAGAAACCCTGGTCACATTATGACAGTTACCCATCACATGACTACATTAATCGATAGAAACCCTGGTCACATAATCACCACCATCCATCACCATGACTGCATTAGTGGATAGAAACCCTGGTCACATTATGACAGCCAAACATCATCATGACTGCATTAGTGAATAGAAACCCTGGTGACATAATCAGAGCCACCCATAACCATGACTGCATTAGTGGATAAAAACCCTGGTCACATAATCACCACCACCCGTCACCATGACTGCATTAGTGGATAGAAACTCTGGTCACATAATCACCACCACCGATCGCCATGAGTGCATTAGTGGATAGAAACTCTGGTCACATAATCACCACCACCCGTCACCATGACTGCTTTCGTGGATAGAAACCCTGGTCACATTATGAGAGCCACCGATCACCATGACTGCATTCGTGGATAGAAACCCTGGTCACATAATCACCACCACCCATCACCATGACTGCATTAGTGGATAGAAACCCTGGTCACATTATGACAGCCAAACATCATCATGACTACAGTAGTGGATAGAAATCCTGGTCACATTATGACAGCCACCCATCACCATGACTGCATTAGTGGACAGAAAACCTGGTGACATAATCACCACCACCCATCACCATGACTGCATTAGTGGATAGAAACTCTGGTCACATAATCACCACCAAACATTGCCATGACTGCATTCGTGGATAAAATTCCTGGTCACATAATCACCACCACCCGTCACACTGACTGCATTAGTGGATAGAAACCCTGGTCACATAATCACCACCACCCGTCCCCATGACTGCATTAGTGGATAGAAACTCTGGTCACATAATCACCACCACCCGTCACCATGACTACATTAGTGAATAGAAACCCTGGTCACATAATCACAGCCACCATTCATCATGACTGCATTTATGGATAGAAACCCTGGTCACATAATCACCACCACCCGTCACCATGACTGCATTAGTGGATAGAAACCCTGGTCACATTATGACAGTTACCCATCACATGACTACATTAGCCGATAAAAACCCTGGTCACATAATCACCACCATCCATCACCATGACTGCATTAGTGGATAGAAACCCTGGTCACATTATGACAGCCAAACATCATCATGACTGCATTAGTGAATAGAAACCCTGGTGACATAATCAGAGCCACCCATAACCATGACTGCATTAGTGGATAAAAACCCTGGTCACATAATCACCACCACCCGTCACCATGACTGCATTAGTGGATAGAAACTCTGGTCACATAATCACCACCACCGATCGCCATGAGTGCATTAGTGGATAGAAACCCTGGTCACATTATGACAGACACCCATCACATAACTGCATTAGTGGATAGAAACCCTGGTCACATAATCACCACCACCCGTCACCATGACTGTATTAGTGGCTGGAAACCCTGGTCACATAATCACAACCAAACCTTGCCATGACTGCATTAGTGGATAGAAATCCTGGTCACATTATGACAGCCACCTATCACCATGACTGCATTAGTAAATAGAAACCCTGGTCACATAATCACCACCACCCGTCACCATGACTGCATTAATGGCTGGAAACCCTGTTCACATAATCACCACCACCCGTCACATGACTGCATTAGTGGATAGAAACCCTGGTCACATAATCACCACCACCCGTCACCATGACTGCACTAGTGGATGGAAACCCTGGTCACATTATGACAGAAACCCATGACATGACTGCATTAGTGGATAGAAACCCTGGTGACATAATCACAGCCACCCATCACCATGACTGCATTAGTGGACAGAAAACCTGGTGACATAATCACCACCACCCATCAACATGACTGCATTAGTGGATAGAAACTCTGGTCACATAATCACCACCAAACATTGCCATGACTGCATTCGTGGATAAAATTCCTGGTCACATAATCACCACCACCCTTCACCATGACTGCATTAGTGGATAGAAACCCTGGTCACATAATCACCACCACCCGTCCCCATGACTGCATTAGTGGATAGAAACTCTGGTCACATAATCACCACCACCCATCACCATGACTACATTAGTGAATAGAAACCCTGGTCACATAATCACAGCCACCATTCATCATGACTGCATTTATGGATAGAAACCCTGGTCACAAAATCACCACCACTCGTCACCATGACTGCACTAGTGGATAGAAACCCTGGTCACATTATGACAGTTACCCATCACATGACTACATTAGCCGATGGAAACCCTGGTCACATAATCACCACCATCCATCACCATGACTGCATTAGTGGATAGAAACCCTGGTCACATTATGACAGCCAAACATCATCATGACTGCATTAGTGAATAGAAACCCTAGTGGCATAATCAGAGCCACCCATAACCATGACTGCATTAGTGGATAAAAACCCTGGTCACATAATCACCACCACCCGTCACCATGACTGCATTAGTGGATAGAAACTCTGGTCACATAATCACCACCACCCGTCCCCATGACTGCATTAGTGGATAGAAACTCTGGTCACATAATCACCACCACCCGTCACCATGACTACATTAGTGAATAGAAACCCTGGTCACATAATCACAGCCACCATTCATCATGACTGCATTTATGGATAGAAACCCTGGTCACATAATCACCACCACCCGTCACCATGACTGCATTAGTGGATAGAAACCCTGGTCACATTATGACAGTTACCCATCACATGACTACATTAGCCGATAGAAACCCTGGTCACATAATCACCACCATCCATCACCATGACTGCATTAGTGGATAGAAACCCTGGTCACATTATGACAGCCAAACATCATCATGACTGCATTAGTGAATAGAAACCCTGGTGACATAATCAGAGCCACCCATAACCATGACTGCATTAGTAAATAAAAACCCTGGTCACATAGTCACCACCACCCGTCACCATGACTGCATTAGTGGATAGAAACCCTGGTCACATAATCACCACCACCCGTCCCCATGACTGCATTAGTGGATAGAAACTCTGGTCACATAATCACCACCACCCGTCACCATGACTACATTAGTGAATAGAAACCCTGGTCACATAATCACAGCAACCATTCATCATGACTGCATTTATGGATAGAAACCCTGGTCACATAATCACCACCACCCGTCACCATGACTGCATTAGTGGATAGAAACCCTGGTCACATTATGACAGTTACCCATCACATGACTACATTAGCCGATAGAAACAATGGTCACATAATCACCACCATCCATCACCATGACTGCATTAGTGGATAGAAACCCTGGTCATATTATGACAGCCAAACATCATCATGACTGCATTAGTGAATAGAAACCCTGGTGACATAATCAGAGCCACCCATAACCATGACTGCATTAGTGGATAAAAACCCTGGTCACATAATCACCACCACCCGTCACCATGACTGCATTAGTGGATAGAAACTCTGGTCACATAATCACCACCACCGATCGCCATGAGTGCATAAGTGGATAGAAACTCTGGTCACATAATCACCACCACCCGTCCCCATGACTGCATTAGTGGATAGAAACCCTGGTCACATTATGACAGCCACCCATCACATAACTGCATTAGTGGATAGAAACCCTGGTCACATAATCACCACCACCCGTCACCATGACTGTATTAGTGGCTGGAAACCCTGGTCACATAATCACAACCAAACCTTGCCATGACTGCATTAGTGGATAGAAATCCTGGTCACATTATGACAGCCACCTATCACCATGACTGCATTAGTAAATAGAAACCCTGGTCACATAATCTCCACCACCCGTCACCATGACTGCATTAGTGGCTGGAAACCCTGTTCACATAATCACCACCACCCGTCACATGACTGCATTAGTGGATAGAAACCCTGGTCACATAATCACCACCACCCGTCACCATGACTGCACTAGTGGATGGAAACCCTGGTCACATTATGACAGAAACCCATGACATGACTGCATTAGTGGATAGAAACCCTGGTGACATAATCACAGCCACCCATCACCATGACTGCATTAGTGGACAGAAAACCTGGTGAAATAGTCACCACCACCCATCAACATGACTGCATTAGTGGATAGAAACTCTGGTCACATAATCACCACCAAACATTGCCATGACTGCATTCGTGGATAAAATTCCTGGTCACATAATCACCACCACCCTTCACCATGACTGCATTAGTGGATAGAAACCCTGGTCACATAATCACCACCACCCGTCCCCATGACTGCATTAGTGGATAGAAACTCTGGTCACATAATCACCACCACCCATCACCATGACTACATTAGTGAATAGAAACCCTGGTCACATAATCACAGCCACCATTCATCATGACTGCATTTATGGATAGAAACCCTGGTCACAAAATCACCACCACTCGTCACCATGACTGCACTAGTGGATAGAAACCCTGGTCACATTATGACAGTTACCCATCACATGACTACATTAGCCGATGGAAACCCTGGTCACATAATCACCACCATCCATCACCATGACTGCATTAGTGGATAGAAACCCTGGTCACATTATGACAGCCAAACATCATCATGACTGCATTAGTGAATAGAAACCCTAGTGGCATAATCAGAGCCACCCATAACCATGACTGCATTAGTGGATAAAAACCCTGGTCACATAATCACCACCACCCGTCACCATGACTGCATTAGTGGATAGAAACTCTGGTCACATAATCACCACCACCCGTCCCCATGACTGCATTAGTGGATAGAAACTCTGGTCACATAATCACCACCACCCGTCACCATGACTACATTAGTGAATAGAAACCCTGGTCACATAATCACAGCCACCATTCATCATGACTGCATTTATGGATAGAAACCCTGGTCACATAATCACCACCACCCGTCACCATGACTGCATTAGTGGATAGAAACCCTGGTCACATTATGACAGTTACCCATCACATGACTACATTAGCCGATAGAAACCCTGGTCACATAATCACCACCATCCATCACCATGACTGCATTAGTGGATAGAAACCCTGGTCACATTATGACAGCCAAACATCATCATGACTGCATTAGTGAATAGAAACCCTGGTGACATAATCAGAGCCACCCATAACCATGACTGCATTAGTAAATAAAAACCCTGGTCACATAGTCACCACCACCCGTCACCATGACTGCATTAGTGGATAGAAACCCTGGTCACATAATCACCACCACCCGTCCCCATGACTGCATTAGTGGATAGAAACTCTGGTCACATAATCACCACCACCCGTCACCATGACTACATTAGTGAATAGAAACCCTGGTCACATAATCACAGCAACCATTCATCATGACTGCATTTATGGATAGAAACCCTGGTCACATAATCACCACCACCCGTCACCATGACTGCATTAGTGGATAGAAACCCTGGTCACATTATGACAGTTACCCATCACATGACTACATTAGCCGATAGAAACAATGGTCACATAATCACCACCATCCATCACCATGACTGCATTAGTGGATAGAAACCCTGGTCATATTATGACAGCCAAACATCATCATGACTGCATTAGTGAATAGAAACCCTGGTGACATAATCAGAGCCACCCATAACCATGACTGCATTAGTGGATAAAAACCCTGGTCACATAATCACCACCACCCGTCACCATGACTGCATTAGTGGATAGAAACTCTGGTCACATAATCACCACCACCGATCGCCATGAGTGCATAAGTGGATAGAAACTCTGGTCACATAATCACCACCACCCGTCCCCATGACTGCATTAGTGGATAGAAACCCTGGTCACATTATGACAGCCACCCATCACATAACTGCATTAGTGGATAGAAACCCTGGTCACATAATCACCACCACCCGTCACCATGACTGTATTAGTGGCTGGAAACCCTGGTCACATAATCACAACCAAACCTTGCCATGACTGCATTAGTGGATAGAAATCCTGGTCACATTATGACAGCCACCTATCACCATGACTGCATTAGTAAATAGAAACCCTGGTCACATAATCTCCACCACCCGTCACCATGACTGCATTAGTGGCTGGAAACCCTGTTCACATAATCACCACCACCCGTCACATGACTGCATTAGTGGATAGAAACCCTGGTCACATAATCACCACCACCCGTCACCATGACTGCACTAGTGGATGGAAACCCTGGTCACATTATGACAGAAACCCATGACATGACTGCATTAGTGGATAGAAACCCTGGTGACATAATCACAGCCACCCATCACCATGACTGCATTAGTGGACAGAAAACCTGGTGAAATAGTCACCACCACCCATCAACATGACTGCATTAGTGGATAGAAACTCTGGTCACATAATCACCACCAAACATTGCCATGACTGCATTCGTGGATAAAATTCCTGGTCACATAATCACCACCACCCTTCACCATGACTGCATTAGTGGATAGAAACCCTGGTCACATAATCACCACCACCCGTCCCCATGACTGCATTAGTGGATAGAAACTCTGGTCACATAATCACCACCACCCGTCACCATGACTACATTAGTGAATAGAAACCCTGGTCACATAATCACAGCCACCATTCATCATGACTGCATTTATGGATAGAAACCCTGGTCACAAAATCACCACCACCCGTCACCATGACTGCACTAGTGGATAGAAACCCTGGTCACATTATGACAGTTACCCATCACATGACTACATTAGCCGATGGAAACCCTGGTCACATAATCACCACCATCCATCACCATGACTGCATTAGTGGATAGAAACCCTGGTCACATTATGACAGCCAAACATCATCATGACTGCATTAGTGAATAGAAACCCTGGTGACATCATCAGAGCCACCCATAACCATGACTGCATTAGTGGATAAAAACCCTGGTCACATAATCACCACCACCCGTCACCATGACTGCATTAGTGGATAGAAACTCTGGTCACATAATCACCACCACCGATCGCCATGAGTGCATTAGTGGATAGAAACTCTGGTCACATAATCACCACCACCCGTCACCATGACTGCATTAGTGGATAGAAACCCTGGTCACATTTTGACAGCCACCCATCACAAAACTGCATTAGTGGATAGAAACCCTGGTCACATAATCACCACCACCCGTCACCATGACTGTATTAGTGGCTGGAAACCCTGGTCACATAATCACAACCAAACCTTGCCATGACTGCATTAGTGGATAGAAATCCTGGTCACATTATGACAGCCACCTATCACCATGACTGCATTAGTAAATAGAAACCCTGGTCACATAATCTCCACCACCCGTCACCATGACTGCATTAGTGGCTGGAAACCCTGTTCACATAATCACCACCACCCTTCACCATGACTGCATTAGTGGATAGAAACCCTGGTCACATAATCACCACCACCCGTCCCCATGACTGCATTAGTGGATAGAAACTCTGGTCACATAATCACCACCACCCGTCACCATGACTACATTAGTGAATAGAAACCCTGGTCACATAATCACAGCCACCATTCATCATGACTGCATTTATGGATAGAAACCCTGGTCACAAAATCACCACCACCCGTCACCATGACTGCACTAGTGGATAGAAACCCTGGTCACATTATGACAGTTACCCATCACATGACTACATTAGCCGATGGAAACCCTGGTCACATAATCACCACCATCCATCACCATGACTGCATTAGTGGATAGAAACCCTGGTCACATTATGACAGCCAAACATCATCATGACTGCATTAGTGAATAGAAACCCTGGTGACATAATCAGAGCCACCCATAACCATGACTGCATTAGTGGATAAAAACCCTGGTCACATAATCACCACCACCCGTCACCATGACTGCATTAGTGGATAGAAACTCTGGTCACATAATCACCACCACCGATCGCCATGAGTGCATTAGTGGATAGAAACTCTGGTCACATAATCACCACCACCCGTCACCATGACTGCATTAGTGGATAGAAACCCTGGTCACATTTTGACAGCCACCCATCACAAAACTGCATTAGTGGATAGAAACCCTGGTCACATAATCACCACCACCCGTCACCATGACTGTATTAGTGGCTGGAAACCCTGGTCACATAATCACAACCAAACCTTGCCATGACTGCATTAGTGGATAGAAATCCTGGTCACATTATGACAGCCACCTATCACCATGACTGCATTAGTAAATAGAAACCCTGGTCACATAATCTCCACCACCCGTCACCATGACTGCATTAGTGGCTGGAAACCCTGTTCACATAATCACCACCACCCGTCACATGACTGCATTAGTGGATAGAAACCCTGGTCACATAATCACCACCACCCGTCACCATGACTGCACTAGTGGATGGAAACCCTGGTCACATTATGACAGAAACCCATGACATGACTGCATTAGTGGATAGAAACCCTGGTGACATAATCACAGCCACCCATCACCATGACTGCATTAGTGGACAGAAAACCTGGTGAAATAGTCACCACCACCCATCAACATGACTGCATTAGTGGATAGAAACTCTGGTCACATAATCACCACCAAACATTGCCATGACTGCATTCGTGGATAAAATTCCTGGTCACATAATCACCACCACCCTTCACCATGACCGCATTAGTGGATAGAAACCCTGGTCACATAATCACCACCACCCGTCCCCATGACTGCATTAGTGGATAGAAACTCTGGTCACATAATCACCACCACCCGTCACCATGACTACATTAGTGAATAGAAACCCTGGTCACATAATCACAGCCACCATTCATCATGACTGCATTAGTGGATAGAAACCCTGGTCACAAAATCACCACCACCCGTCACCATGACTGCACTAGTGGATAGAAACCCTGGTCACATTATGACAGTTACCCATCACATGACTACATTAGCCGATGGAAACCCTGGTCACATAATCACCACCATCCATCACCATGACTGCATTAGTGGATAGAAACCCTGGTCACATTATGACAGCCAAACATCATCATGACTGCATTAGTGAATAGAAACCCTGGTGACATAATCAGAGCCACCCATAACCATGACTGCATTAGTGGATAAAAACCCTGGTCACATAATCACCACCACCCGTCACCATGACTGCATTAGTGGATAGAAACTCTGGTCACATAATCACCACCACCGATCGCCATGAGTGCATTAGTGGATAGAAACTCTGGTCACATAATCACCACCACCCGTCACCATGACTGCATTAGTGGATAGAAACCCTGGTCACATTTTGACAGCCACCCATCACAAAACTGCATTAGTGGATAGAAACCCTGGTCGCATAATCACCACCACCCGTCACCATGACTGTATTAGTGGCTGGAAACCCTGGTCACATAATCACAACCAAACCTTGCCATGACTGCATTAGTGGATAGAAATCCTGGTCACATTATGACAGCCACCTATCACCATGACTGCATTAGTAAATAGAAACCCTGGTCACATAATCACCACCACCCGTCACCTTGACTGTATTAGTGGCTGGAAACCCTGTTCACATAATCACCACCACCCGTCACATGACTGCATTAGTGGATAGAAACCCTGGTCACATAATCACCACCACCCGTCACCATGACTGCACTAGTGGATGGAAACCCTGGTCACATTATGACAGAAACCCATGACATGACTGCATTAGTGGATAGAAACCCTGGTCACATACTCACTACCACCCTTCACCATGAATGCATTAGTGGATATAAACCCTGGTCACATTATGACAGCCACCCGTCACCATGACTGCATTAGTGGACAGAAACACTGGCCACATTATGACAGCCACCCATCACATGACTGCATTTGTGGATCTAAACTCTGGTCACATAATCACCACCACCCGTCACCATGACTGCATTAGTGAATAGAAACCCTGGTGACATTATGACAGTCACCAATCACATGACTGCATTAGTGAATAGAAACCCTGGTCACATAATCACCACCACCCATCACCATGACTGCATTAGTGGATAGAAACCCTAGTCACATTATGACAGCCAAACATCATCATGACTGCATTAGTGGAAAGAAACCCTGGTCACATTACGACAGCCACCCATCACATGACTGCATTAGAGGATAGAAAACCTGGTGACATAATCACCACAACCCATCACTATGACTGCATTAGTGGAAAGAAACTCTGGTCACATAATCACCACCACCCTTCACCATGACTGCATTAGTGGATTGAAACTCTGGTCACATAATCACCACCATCCGTCCCCATGACTGCATTAGTGGATAGAAACTCTGGTCACATAATCACCACCACCCGTCACCATGACTGCATTAGTGGATAGAAACTCTGGTCACATAATCACCACCACCCGTCACCATGACTGCATTAGTGAATAGAAACCCTGGTCACAGTATGACAGTCACCCATCACATGACTGCATTAGTGAATAGAAACCCTGGTCACATTATGACAGCTACCCATCACATGACTGCATTAGTGGATAGAAACCCTGGTCACATTATGAGAGCCACCGATCACCATGACTGCATTCGTGGATAGAAACCCTGGTCACATAATCACCACCACCCGTCTCCATGACTGCATTAGTGGATAGAAACTCTGGTCACATAATCACCACCACCCGTCACCATGACTGCATTAGTGAATAGAAACCCTGGTCACATTATGACAGCCACCCATCACCATGAGTGCATTAGTGGATAGAAACTCTGGTCACATAATCACCACCAAACATTGCCATGACTGCATTAGTGGATAAAAATCCTGGTCACATAATCACCACCACCCTTCACCATGACTGCACTAGTGGATAGAAACCCTGGTCACATAATCACCACCACCCGTCCCCATGACTGCATTAGTGGATAGAAACTCTGGTCACATAATCACCACCACCCGTCACCATGACTGCATTAGTGAATAGAAACCCTGGTCACAGTATGACAGTCACCCGTCACCATGACTGCATTAGTGGATAGAAACCCTGGTCACATAATCACCACCACCCGTTACATGACAGAATTAGTGAATAGAAACCCTGGTGACATTATGACAGTCACCCATCACATGACTGCATTAGTGAATAGAAACCCTGGTCACATTATGACAGCTACCCATCACATGACTGCATTAGTGGATAGAAACCCTGGTCAGATTATGAGAGCCACCGATCACCATGACTGCATTCGTGGATAGAAACCCTGGTCACAAAATTGCCACCACCCATCACCATGACTGCATTAGTGGATAGAAACCCTGGTCACATTATGACAGCGAAACATCATCATGACTACAGTAGTGGATAGAAACCCTGGTCACATTATGACAGCCACCCATCACCTGACTGCATTAGTGGACAGAAAACCTGGTGACATAATCACCACCACCCATCACCATGACTGCATTAGTGGATAGAAACTCTGGTCACATAATTACCAACAAACATTGCCATGACTGCATTAGTGGGTAAAAATCCTGGTCACATAATCACCACTACCCTTCACCATGACTGCATTAGTGGATACAAACCCTGGTCACATAATCACCACCACCCGTCCCCATGGCTGCATTAGTGGATATAAACTCTGGTCACATAATCACCACCACCCGTCACCATGACTGCATTAGTGAATAGAAACCCTGGTCACATTATGACAGCCTCCCGTCACCATGACTGCATTAGTGGATAGAAACCCTGGTCACATAATCACCACCACCCATCACCATGAATGCATTAGTGGATAGAAACCATGGTCACATTATGACAGCGAAACATCATCATGACTGCAGTAGTGGATAGAAACCCTGGTCACAATATGACAGCCACCCATGACATGACTGCATTAGTGGACAGAAAACCTGGTGACATAATCACCACCACCCATCACCATGACTGCATTAGTGGATAGAAACTCTGGTCACATAATCACCACCAAACATTGCCATGACTGCATTAGTGGATAAAAATCCTGGTCACATAATCACCACCACCCTTCACCATGACTGCACTAGTGAATAGAAACCCTGGTCACATAATCACCACCACCCATCACCATGACTGCATTAGTGGATAGAAACCCTGGTCACATTATGACAGCCAAGGATCATCATGACTACAGTAGTGGATAGAAATCCTGGTCACATTATGACAGCCACCCATCACCATGACTGCATTAGTGGACAGAAAACCTGGTCACATAATCACCACCACCCATCACCATGACTGCATTAGTGGATAGAAACTCTGGTCACATAATCACCAGAAACATTGCCATGACTGCATTAGTGGATAAAATTCCTGGTCACATAATCACCACCACCCTTCACCATGACTGCATTAGTGGATAGAAACCCTGGTCACATAATCACCACCACCCGTCACATGACAGAATTAGTGAATAGAAACCCTGCTGACATTATGACAGTCACCCATCACATGACTGCATTAGTGAATAGAAACCCTGGTCACATTATGACAGCTACCCATCACATGACTGCATCAGTGGATAGAAACCCTGTTCACATTATGAGAGCCACCGATCACCATGACTGCATTCGTGGATAGAAACCCTGGTCACAAAATCACCACCACCCATCACCATGACTGCATTAGTGGATAGAAACCCGGGTCACATTATGACAACGAAACATCATCATGACTACAGTAGTGGATAGAAACCCTGGTCACATTATGACAGCCACCCATCACCTGACTGCATTAGTGGACAGAAAACCTGGTGACATAATCACCACCAGCCATCACCATGACTGCATTAGTGGATAGAAACTCTGGTCACATAATCACCACCAAACATTGCCATGACTGCATTCGTGGATAAAAATCCTGGTCACATAATCACCACCACCCTTCACCATGACTGGATTAGTATATAGAAACCCTGGTCACATAATCACCACCACCCGTCCCCATGACTGCATTAGTGGATAGAAACTCTGGTCACATAATCACCACCACCCGTCACCATGACTGCATTAGTGAATAGAAACCCTGGTCACATTATGACAGCCTCCCGTCACCATGACTGCATTAGTGGATAGAAACCCTGGTCACATAATCACCACCACCCGTCACATGACTGAATTAGTGAATAGAAACCTTGGTGACATTATGACAGTCACCCATCACATGACTGCATTAGTGAATAGAAACCCTGGTCACATTATGACAGTTAAAAAATCACATGACTGCATTAGTGGATAGAAACCCTGGTCACATTATGAGAGCCACCGATCACCATGACTGCATTCGTGGATAGAAACCGTGGTCACATAATCACCACCACCCATCACCATGACTGCATTAGTGGATAGAAACCCTGGTCACATTATGACAGCCAAACATCATCATGACTACAGTAGTGGATAGAAATCATGGTCACATTATGACAGCCACCCATCACCATGACTGCATTAGTGGACAGAAAACCTGGTGACATAATCACCACCACCCATCACCATGACTGCATTAGTGGATAGAAACTCTGGTCACATAATCACCACCAAACATTGCCGTGACTACATTCGTCGATAAAATTCCTGGTCACATAATCACCACCACCCTTCACCATGACTGCATTAGTGGATAGAAACCCTGGTCACATAATCACCACCACCCGTCACATGACAGAATTAGTGAATAGAAACCCTGCTGACATTATGACAGTCACCCATCACATGACTGCATTAGTGAAAAGAAACCCTGGTCACATTATGACAGCTACCCATCACATGACTGCATCAGTGGATAGAAACCCTGTTCACATTATGAGAGCCACCGATCACCATGACTGCATTCGTGGATAGAAACCCTGGTCACAAAATCACCACCACACATCACCATGACTGCATTAGTGGATAGAAACCCTGGTCACATTATGACAACGAAACATCATCATGACTACAGTAGTGGATAGAAACCCTGGTCACATTATGACAGCCACCCATCACCTGACTGCATTAGTGGACAGAAAACCTGGTGACATAATCACCACCACCCATCACCATGACTGCATTAGTGGATAGAAACTCTGGTCACATAATCACCACCAAACATTGCCATGACTGCATTCGTGGATAAAAATCCTGGTCACATAATCACCACCACCCTTCACCATGACTGGATTAGTATATAGAAACCCTGGTCACATAATCACCACCACCCGTCCCCATGACTGCATTAGTGGATAGAAACTCTGGTCACATAATCACCACCACCCGTCACCATGACTGCATTAGTGAATAGAAACCCTGGTCACATTATGACAGCCTCCAGTCACCATGACTGCATTAGTGGATAGAAACCCTGGTCACATAATCACCACCACCCGTCACATGACTGAATTAGTGAATAGAAACCTTGGTGACATTATGACAGTCACCCATCACATGACTGCATTAGTGAATAGAAACCCTGGTCACATTATGACAGTTAAAAAATCACATGACTGCATTAGTGGATAGAAACCCTGGTCACATTATGAGAGCCACCGATCACCATGACTGCATTCGTGGATAGAAACCGTGGTCACATAATCACCACCACCCATCACCATGACTGCATTAGTGGATAGAAACCCTGGTCACATTATGACAGCCAAACATCATCATGACTACAGTAGTGGATAGAAATCCTGGTCACATTATGACAGCCACCCATCACCATGACTGCATTAGTGGACAGAAAACCTGGTGACATAATCACCACCACCCATCACCATGACTGCATTAGTGGATAGAAACTCTGGTCACATAATCACCACCAAACATTGCCGTGACTACATTCGTCGATAAAATTCCTGGTCACATAATCACCACCACCCTTCACCATGACTGCACTAGTGGATAGAAACCCTGGTCACATAATCACCACCACCCATCACCATGACTGCATTAGTGGATTGAAACCCTGGTCACATTATGACAGCCAAACATCATCATGACTACAGTAGTGGATAGAAATCCTGGTCACATTATGACATCCACCCATCACCATGACTGCATTAGTGGACAGAAAACCTTGTGACATAATCACCACCACCCATCACCATGACTGCATTAGTGGATAGAAACCCTGGTCACATAATCACCACCACCCGTCCCCATGACTGCATTAGTGGATAGAAACTCTGGTCACATAATCACCACCACCCGTCACCATGACTACATTAGTGAATAGAAACCCTGGTCACATAATCACAGCCACCATTCATCATGACTGCATTTATGGATAGAAACCCTGGTCACATAATCACCACCACCCGTCACCATGACTGCACTAGTGGATAGAAACCCTGGTCACATTATGACAGTTACCCATTACATGACTACATTAGCCGATAGAAACCCTGGTCACATAATCACCACCATCCATCACCATGACTGCATTAGTGGATAGAAACCCTGGTCACACTATGACAGCCAAACATCATCATGACTGCATTAGTGAATAGAAACCCTGGTGACATAATCAGAGCCACCCACAACCATGACTGCATTAGTGGATAAAAACCCTGGTCACATAATCACCACCACCCGTCACCATGACTGCATTAGTGGATAGAAACTCTGGTCACATAATCACCACCACCGATCGCCATGAGTGCATTAGTGGATAGAAACTCTGGTCACATAATCACCACCAACCGTCACCATGACTGCATTAGTGGATAGAAAACCTGGTCACATTATGACAGCCACCCATCACATATCTGCATGAGTGGATAGAAACCCTGGTGACATAATCACAGCCACCGATCACCATGACTGCATTAGTGGATAGAAACTCTGGTCACATTATGACAGCCACCGATCACCATGACTGCATTCGTGGATAGAGACACTGGTCACATTATGACAGTCACCCAACACCCTGACTGCATTAGTGGATAGAAACCCTGGTCACATAATCAGCACCACCCATCACCATGACTGGATTAGTGGATAGAAACCCTGGACACATAATCACCAACAACGATCACCATGACTGCATTAGTGGATAGAAAGAATGGTCACATAATCACCACCAAACATTGCCATGACTTCATTAGTGGATAGAAATCCTGGTCACATTATGAGAGCCACCTATTACCATGACTGCATTAGTGGATAGAAACAATGGTCACATAAACAATACCACCCATCACCATGACTGCATTAGTGGATAGAAACCCTGGTCACATAATCACAACCAAACCTTGCCATGACTGCATTAGTGGATAGAAATCCTGGTCACATTATGACAGCCACCTATCACCATGACTGCATTAGTAAATAGAAACCCTGGTCACATAATCACCACCACCCGTCACCATGACTGTATTAGTGGCTGGAAACCCTGTTCACATAATCACCACCACCCGTCACATGACTGCATTAGTGGATAGAAACCCTGGTCACATAATCACCACCACCCGTCACCATGACTGCACTAGTGGATGGAAACCCTGGTCACATTATGACAGAAACCCATGACATGACTGCATTAGTGGACAGAAACCCTGGTGACATAATCACAGCCACCCATCACCATGACTGCATTAGTGGATAGAAACCCTGGTCACATAATCACCACCACCCTTCACCATGAATGCATTAGTGGATGTAAACCCTGGTCACATTATGACAGCCACCCGTCACCATGACTGCATTAGTGGACAGAAACACTGGTCTCATTATGACAGCCACCCATCACATGACTGCATTAGTGGATCTAAACTCTGGTCACATAATCACCACCACCCGTCACCATGACTGCATTAGTGAATAGAAACCCTGGTGACATTATGACAGTCACAAATCACATGACTGCATTAGTGAATAGAAACCCTGGTCACATAATCACCACCACCCATCACCATGACTGCATTAGTGGATAGAAACCCTGGTCACATTATGACAGCCAAACATCATCATGACTGCATTAGTGGATAGAAACCCTGGTCACATTATGACAGCCATCCATCACATGACTGCATTAGAGGATAGAAACCCTGGTCACATAATCACCACCATCCGTCCCCATTACTGCATTAGTGGATAGAAACTCTGGTCACATAATCACCACCACCCGTCACCATGACTGCATTAGTGAATAGAAACCCTGGTCACATTATGACAGCCACCCGTCACCATGACTGCATTAGTGAATAGAAACCCTGGTCACATAATCACCACCACCCGTCACATGACAGAATTAGTGAATAGAAACCCTGGTGAAATTATGACAGTCACCCATCACATGACTGCATTAGTGAATAGAAACCCTGGTCACATTATGACAGCTACCCATCACATGACTGCATTAGTGGATAGAGACCCTGGTCACATTATGAGAGCCACCGATCACCATGACTGCATTCGTGGATAGAAACCCTGGTCACATAATCACCACCACCCGTCCCCATGACTGCATTAGTGGATAGAAACTCTGCTCACATAATCACCACCACCCGTCACCATGACTGCATTACTGAACAAAAACCCTGGTCACATTATGACAGCCACCCATCACCATGAGTGCATTAGTGGATAGAAACTCTGGTCACATAATCACCACCAAACATTGCCATGACTGCATTAGTGGATAAAAATCCTGGTCACATAATCACCACCACCCTTCACCATGACTGCATTAGTGGATAGAAACCCTGGTCACATAATCACCACCACCCGTCCCCATGACTGCATTAGTGGATAGAAACTCTGGTCACATAATCACCACCACCCGTCACCATGACTGCATTAGTGAATAGAAACCCTGGTCACATTATGACAGTCACCCGTCACCATGACTGCATTAGTGGATAGAAACCCTGGTCACATAATCACCACCACCCGTCACATGACAGAATTAGTGAATAGAAACCCTGGTGACATTATGACAGTCACCCATCACATGACTGCATTAGTGAATAGAAACCCTGGTCACATTATGACAGCTACCCATCACATGACTGCATTAGTGGATAGAAACCCTGGTCACATTATGAGAGCCACCGATCACCATGAATGCATTCGTGGATAGAAACCCTGGTCACAAAATT
The DNA here is from genome assembly GCF_037392515.1 of Haliotis asinina. Classification (NCBI taxonomy): domain Eukaryota; kingdom Metazoa; phylum Mollusca; class Gastropoda; order Lepetellida; family Haliotidae; genus Haliotis; species Haliotis asinina. Next base: position 59,044,291 of record NC_090289.1, read on the forward strand.
GCCACCACCCATCACCATGACTGCATTAGTGGATAGAAACCCTGGTCACATTATGACAGCGAAACATCATCATGACTACAGTAGTGGATAGAAACCCTGGTCACATTATGACAGCCACCCATCACATGACTGCATTAGTGGACAGAAAACCTGGTGACATAATCACCACCACCCATCACCATGACTGCATTAGTGGATAGAAACTCTGGTCACATAATTACCAACAAACATTGCCATGACTGCATTAGTGGGTAAAAATCCTGGTCACATAATCACCACCACCCTTCACCATGACTGCATTAGTGGATACAAACCCTGGTCACATAATCACCACCACCCGTCCCCATGGCTGCATTAGTGGATATAAACTCTGGTCACATAATCACCACAACCCGTCACCATGACTGCATTAGTGGCTGGAAACCCTGGTCACATAATCGCCACCACCCGTCACATGACTGCATTAGTGGATAGAAACCCTGGTCACATAATCACCACCACCCGTCACATGACAGAATTAGTGAATAGAAACCCTGGTGACATTATGACAGTCACCCATCACATGACTGCATTAGTGAATAGAAACCCTGGTCACATTATGACAGATAAAAAATCACATGACTGCATTAGTGGATAGAAACCCTGGTCACATTATGAGAGCCACCGATCACCATGACTGCATTCGTGGATTGAAACCCTGGTCACATAATCACCACCACCCATCACCATGACTGCATTAGTGGATAGAAACCCTGGTCACATTATGACAGCCAAACATCATCATGACTACAGTAGTGGATAGAAATCCTGGTCACATTATGACAGCCACCCATCACCATGACTGCATTAGTGGATAGAAACTCTGGTCACATAATCACCACCATACATTGCCATGACTGCATTCGTGGATAAAATTCCTGGTCACATAATCACCACCACCCTTCACCATGACTGCATTAGTGGATAGAAACCCTGGTCACATAATCACCACCAGCCGTCCCCATGACTGCATTAGTGGATAGAAACTCTGGTCACATAATCACCACCACCCGTCACCATGACTACATTAGTGAATAGAAACCCTGGTCACATAATCACAGCCACCATTCATCATGACTGCATTTATGGATAGAAAAACTGGTCACATAATCACCACCACCCGTCACCATGACTGCACTAGTGGATAGAAACCCTGGTCACATTATGACAGTTACCCATCAGATGAGTACATTAGTCGATAGAAACCCTGGTCACATAATCACCACCATCCATCACCATGACTGCATTAGTGGATAGAAACCCTGGTCACATTATGACAGCCAAACATCATCATGACTGCATTAGTGAATAGAAACCCTGGTGACATAATCAGAGCCACCCATTACCATGACTGCATTAGTGGATAAAAACCCTGGTCACATAATCACCACCACCCGTCACCATGACTGCATTAGTGGATAGAAACTCTGGTCACATAATCACCACCACCGATCGCCATGAGTGCATTAGTGGATAGAAACTCTGGTCACATAATCACCACCACCCGTCACCATGACTGCATTAGTGGATAGAAACCCTGGTCACATTATGACAGCCACCCATCACATGACTGCATTAGTGGATAGAAACCTTGGTCACATAATCACCACCACCCATCACCATGACTTCATTAGTGGATAGAAACCCTGGTCACATTATGACAGCCAAACATCATCATGACTGCATTAGTGAATAGAAACCCTGGTGACATAATCACAGCCACCCATCACCATGAATGCATTAGTGGATAAAAACCCTGGTCACATTATGACATCCACCCGTCACCATGACTGCATTAGTGGACAGAAACCCTGGTCACATTATGACAGCCACCCATCACATGACTGCATTAGTGGATAGAAACCCTGGTCATATAATCACCACCACCCGTCACCATGACAGCATTAGTGAATAGAAACCCTTGTGACATAATCACAGCCACCCATCACCATGACTGCATTAGTGGATAGAAACCCTGATCACATTATGACAGCCACCCATCACACGACTGCATTAGTGGATAGAAACCCTGGTCACATTATGAGAGCCACCGATCACCAGGACTGCATTAGTGGATAGAAACCCTGGTCACATAATCACCACCACCCATCACCATGAATGCATTAGTGGATAGAAACAATGGTCACATTGTGACAGTCACCCATCACATGACTGCATTAGTGGATAGAAACCCTTTTCACATAATCACCACCACCCGTCACCATGACTGCACAAGTGGATAGAAACAATGGTCACATTGTGACAGTCACCCATCACATGACTGCATTAGTGAATAGAAACCCTGGTCACATTATGAAAGCCACCCATCACCATGAATGCATTAGTTAATAGAAACCCTGGTCACATTATGACAGCCACCAATCACCATCACTGCATTAGTGGATAGAAACCCTGGTCACATAATCGCCACCACCCATCAGCATGACTGCATTAGTGGATAGAAACGCTGGTCACATTATGACAGCCAAACATCATCATGACTGCATTAGTGAAGAGAAACCCTGGTCACAATATGACAGCCACCCATCACATGACTGCATTCGTGGATAGAAAATCTGGTCACATAATCACCACCACCCGTCACCATGACTGCATTAGTAAATAGAAACCCTGGTCACATAATCACCACCACCGATCACCATGACTGCATTAGTGGATAGAAACAATGGTCACATAATCACCACCACCCATCACCATGACTGCATTAGTGGATAGAAACTCTGGTCACATAATCACCAAAAAACATTGCCATGACTGCATTAGTGGATAGAAATCCTGGTCACATTATGAGAGCCACCTATCACCATGACTGCATTAGTAAATAGAAACCCTGGTCACATAATCACCACCACCCGTCACCATGACTGCATTAGTGAAAAGAAACAATGGTCACATAGTCACAGCAACCATTCATCATGACTGCAATTATGGATAGAAACCCTGGTCACATAATCACCACCACCCATCACCATGACTGCATTAGTGGATAGAAACCCTGGTCACATTATGACAGCCACCCATCACATAACTGCATTAGTGGATAGAAACCCTGGTGACATAATCACAGCCACCGATCACCATGACTGCATTAGTGGATAGAAACCCTGGTCACATTATGACAGCCACCGATCACCATGACTGCATTCGTGGATAGAGACACTGGTCACATTATGACAGTCACCCATCACCCTGACTGCATTAGTGGATAGAAACCCTGGTCACATAATCAGCACCACCCATCACCATGACTGCATTAGTGGATAGAAACCGTGGACACATAATCACCACCACCGATCACCATGACTGCATTAGTGGATAGAAAGAATGGTCACATAATCACCACCAAACATTGCCATGACTGCATTAGTGGATAGAAATCCTGGTCACATTATGAGAGCCACCTATAACCATGACTGCATTAGTGGATCGAAACAATGGTCACATAAACAATACCACCCATCACCATGACTGCATTAGTGGATAGAAACCCTGGTCACATAATCAGCACCACCCATCACCATGACTGCATTAGTGGATAGAAACCGTGGACACATAATCACCACCACCGATCACCATGACTGCATTAGTGGATAGAAAGAATGGTCACATAATCACCACCAAACATTGCCATGACTGCATTAGTGGATAGAAATCCTGGTCACATTATGAGAGCCACCTATAACCATGACTGCATTAGTGGATCGAAACAATGGTCACATAAACAATACCACCCATCACCATGACTGCATTAGTGGATAGAAACCCTGGTCACATAATCACAACCAAACCTTGCCATGACTGCATTAGTGGATAGAAATCCAGGTCACATAATCACCACAACCCGTCACCATGACTGCATTAGTGGCTGGAAACCCTGGTCACATAATCACCACCACCCGTCACATGACTGCATTAGTGGATAGAAACCCTGGTCACATAATCACCACCACCCGTCACCATGACTGCATTAGTGGATGGAAACCCTGGTCACATTATGACAGAAACCCATGACATGACTGCATTAGTGGATAGAAACCCTGGTGACATAATCACAGCCACCCATCACCATGACTGCATTAGTGGACAGAAACCCTGGTCACATAATCACCACCACCCTTCACCATGAATGCATTAGTGGATATAAACCCTGAACACATTATGACAGCCACCCATCATCATGACTGCATTAGTGGACAGAAACACTGGTCACATTATGACAGCCACCCATCACATGACTGCATTAGTGGATCTAAACTCTGGTCACATAATCACCACCACCCATCACCATGACTGCATTAGTGAATAGAAACCCTGGTGACATTATGACAGTCACCAATCACATGACTGCATTAGTGAATAGAAACCCTGGTCACATAATCACCACCACCCATCACCATGACTGCATTAGTGGAAAGAAACCCTGGTCACATTATGACAGGCAAACATCATCATGACTGCACTAGTGGATAGAAACCCTGGTCACATTACGACAGCCACCCATCACATGACTGCATTAGAGGATAGAAAACCTGGTCACATGATCACCACAACCCATTACTATGACTGCATTAGTGGAAAGAAACTCTGGTCACATAATTACCACCAAACATTGCCATGACTGCATTAGTGGATAGAAATCCTGGTCACATTATGAGAGCCACCTATCACCATGACTGCATTAGTAAATAGAAACCCTGGTCACATAATCACCACCACCCATCACATGACTGCATTCGTGGATAGAAAATCTGGTCACACAATCACCACCACCCGTCACCATGACTGCATTAGTGGCTAGAAACCCTGGTCACATAATCACCACCACCCATCACCATGACTGCATTAGTGGATAGAAACCCTGGTCACATAATTACCACCACCGATCACCATGACTGCATTAGTGGATAGAAACAATGGTCACATAATCACCACCACCCGTCACCATGACTGCATTAGTGGATAGAAACTCTGGTCACATAATCACAACCAAAATTGCCATGACTGCATTAGTGGATAGAAATCCTGGTCACATTATGAGAGCCACCTATCACCATGACTGCATTAGTAAATAGAAACCCTGGTCACATAATCACCACCACCCGTCACCATGACTGCATTAGTGGCTAGAAACCCTGGTCACATAATCACCACCACCCGTCACCATGACTGCATTAGTGGACAGAAACCCTGGTGACATAATCACAGCCACCCATCACCATGACTGCATTAGTGGACAGAAACCCTGGTCACATAATCACCACCACCCTTCACCATGACTGCATTAGTGGATATAAACCCTGAACACATTATGACAGCCACCCATCATCATGACTGCATTAGTGGACAGAAACACTGGTCACATTATGACAGCCACCCATCACATGACTGCATTAGTGGATCTAAACTCTGGTCACATAATTACCACCACCCATCACCATGACTGCATTAGTGAATAGAAACCCTGGTGACATTATGACAGTCACCAATCACATGACTGCATTAGTGGACAGAAACCCTGGTGACATAATCACAGCCACCCATCACCATGAATGCATTAGTGGATAAAAACCCTGGTCACATTATTACAGCCACCCGTCACCATGACTGCATTAGTGGACAGAAACCCTGGTCACATTATGACAGCCACCCATCACATGACTGCATTAGTGGATAGAAACCCTGGTCACATTATGAGAGCCACCGATCACCAGGACTGCATTAGTGGATAGAAACCCTGGTCACATAATCACCACCACCCATCACCATGAATGCATTAGTGGATAGAAACAATGGTCACATTGTGACAGTCACCCATCACATGACTGCATTAGTGGATAGAAACCCTTTTCACATAATCACCACCACCCGTCACCATGACTGCACAAGTGGATAGAAACAGTGGTCACATTGTGACAGTCACCCATCACATGACTGCATTAGTGAATAGAAACCCTGGTCACATTATGAAAGCCACCCATCACCATGAATGCATTAGTTAATAGAAACCCTGGTCACATTATGACAGCCACCAATCACCATCACTGCATTAGTGGATAGAAACCCTGGTCACATAATCGCCACCATCCATCAGCATGACTGCATTAGTGGATAGAAACCCTGGTCACATTATGACAGCCAAACATCATCATGACTGCATTAGTGAAGAGAAACCCTGGTCACATTATGACAGCCACCCATCACATGACTGCATTCGTGGATAGAAAATCTGGTCACATAATCACCACCACCCGTCACCATGACTGCATTAGTAAATAGAAACCCTGGTCACATAATCACCACCACCGATCACCATGACTGCATTAGTGGATAGAAACAATGGTCACATAATCACCACCACCCATCACCATGACTGCATTAGTGGATAGAAACTCTGGTCACATAATCACCAAAAAACATTGCCATGACTGCATTAGTGGATAGAAATCCTGGTCACATTATGAGAGCCACCTATCACCATGACTGCATTAGTAAATAGAAACCTTGGTCACATAATCACCACCACCCGTCACCATGACTGCATTAGTGAAAAGAAACAATGGTCACATAGTCACAGCAACCATTGATCATGACTGCATTTATGGATAGAAACCCTGGTCACATAATCACCACCACCCATCACCATGACTGCATTAGTGGATAGAAACCCTGGTCACATTATGACAGCCACCCATCACATAACTGCATTAGTGGATAGAAACCCTGGTGACATAATCACAGTCACCGATCACCATGACTGCATTAGTGGATAGAAACCCTGGTCACATTATGACAGCCACCGATCACCATGACTGCATTCGTGGATAGAGACACTGGTCACATTATGACAGTCACCCATCACCCTGACTGCATTAGTGGATAGAAACCCTGGTCACATAATCAGCACCACCCATCACCATGACTGCATTAGTGGATAGAAACCGTGGACACATAATCACCACCACCGATCACCATGACTGCATTAGTGGATAGAAAGAATGGTCACATAATCACCACCAAACATTGCCATGACTGCATTAGTGGATAGAAATCCTGGTCACATTATGAGAGCCACCTATAACCATGACTGCATTAGTGGATCGAAACAATGGTCACATAAACAATACCACCCATCACCATGACTGCATTAGTGGATAGAAACCCTGGTCACATAATCACAACCAAACCTTGCCATGACTGCATTAGTGGATAGAAATCCAGGTCACATAATCACCACAACCCGTCACCATGACTGCATTAGTGGCTGGAAACCCTGGTCACCTAATCACCACCACCCGTCACATGACTGCATTAGTGGATAGAAACCCTGGTCACATAATCACCACCACCCGTCACCATGACTGCATTAGTGGATGGAAACCCTGGTCACATTATGACAGAAACCCATGAGATGACTGCATTAGTGGATAGAAACCCTGGTGACATAATCACAGCCACCCATCACCATGACTGCATTAGTGGACAGAAACCCTGGTCACATAATCACCACCACCCTTCACCATGAATGCATTAGTGGATATAAACCCTGAACACATTATGACAGCCACCCATCATCATGACTGCATTAGTGGACAGAAACACTGGTCACATTATGACAGCCACCCATCACATGACTGCATTAGTGGATCTAAACTCTGGTCACATAATCACCACCACCCATCACCATGACTGCATTAGTGAATAGAAACCCTGGTGACATTATGACAGTCACCAATCACATGACTGCATTAGTGAATAGAAACCCTGGTCACATAATCACCACCACCCATCACCATGACTGCATTAGTGGAAAGAAACCCTGGTCACATTATGACAGGCAAACATCATCATGACTGCATTAGTGGATAGAAACCCTGGTCACATTACGACAGCCACCCATCACATGACTGCATTAGAGGATAGAAAACCTGGTCACATGATCACCACAACCCATCACTATGACTGCATTAGTGGAAAGAAACTCTGGTCACATAATTACCACCAAACATTGCCATGACTGCATTAGTGGATAGAAATCCTGGTCACATTATGAGAGCCACCTATCACCATGACTGCATTAGTAAATAGAAACCCTGGTCACATAATCACCACCACCCATCACATGACTGCATTCGTGGATAGAAAATCTGGTCACACAATCACCACCACCCGTCACCATGACTGCATTAGTGGCTAGAAACCCTGGTCACATAATAACCACCACCCATCACCATGACTGCATTAGTGGATAGAAACCCTGGTCACATAATTACCACCACCGATCACCATGACTGCATTAGTGGATAGAAACAATGGTCACATAATCACCACCACCCGTCACCATGACTGCATTAGTGGATAGAAACTCTGGTCACATAATCACAACCAAAATTGCCATGACTGCATTAGTGGATAGAAATCCTGGTCACATTATGAGAGCCACCTATCACCATGACTGCATTAGTAAATAGAAACCCTGGTCACATAATCACCACCACCCGTCACCATGACTGCATTAGTGGCTAGAAACCCTGGTCACATAATCACCACCACCCGTCACCATGACTGCATTAGTGGATAGAAACCCTGGTGACATAATCACAGCCACCCATCACCATGACTGCATTAGTGGACAGAAACCCTGGTCACATAATCACCACCACCCTTCACCATGAATGCATTAGTGGATATAAACCCTGAACACATTATGACAGCCACCCATCATCATGACTGCATTAGTGGACAGAAACACTGGTCACATTATGACAGCCACCCATCACATGACTGCATTAGTGGATCTAAACTCTGGTCACATAATTACCACCACCCATCACCATGACTGCATTAGTGAATAGAAACCCTGGTGACATTATGACAGTCACCAATCACATGACTGCATTAGTGAATAGAAACCCTGGTCACATAATCACCACCACCCATCACCATGACTGCATTAGTGGAAAGAAACCCTGGTCACATTATGACAGCCAAACATCATCATGACTGCATTAGTGGATAGAAACCCTGGTCACATTGCGACAGCCACCCATCACATGACTGCATTAGAGGATAGAAAACCTGGTCACATAATCACCACAAAGCATCACTATGACTGCATTAGTGGAAAGAAACTCTGGTCACATAATTACCACCAAACATTGCCATGACTGCATTAGTGGATAGAAATCCTGGTCACATTATGAGAGCCACCTATCACCATGACTGCATTAGTAAATAGAAACCCTGGTCACATAATCACCACCACACATCACATGACTGCATTCGTGGATAGAAAATCTGGTCACACAATCACCACCACCCGTCACCATGACTGCATTAGTGGCTAGAAACCCTGGTCACATAATCACCACCACCCATCACCATGACTGCATTAGTGGATAGAAACCCTGGTCACATAATTACCACCACCGATCACCATGAGTGCATTAGTGGATAGAAACAATGGTCACATAATCACCACCACCCGTCACCATGACTGCATTAGTGGATAGAAACTCTGGTCACATAATCACAACCAAAATTGCCATGACTGCATTAGTGGATAGAAATTCTGGTCACATTATGAGAGCCACCTATCACCATGACTGCATTAGTAAATAGAAACCCTGGTCACATAATCACCACCACCCGTCACCATGACTGCATTAGTGGATAGAAACCCTGGTCACATAATCACCACCACCCGTCACATGACTGCATTAGTGGATAGAAACCCTGGTCACATAATCACCACCACCCGTCACCATGACTGCATTAGTGAAAAGAAACAATGGTCACATAGTCACAGCAACCATTCATCATGACTGCATTTATGGATAGAAACCCTGGTCACATAATCACCACCACCCATCACCATGACTGCATTAGTGGATAGAAACCCTGGTCACATTATGACAGCCACCCATCACATAACTGCATTAGTGGATAGAAACCCTGGTGACATAATCACAGCCACCGATCACCATGACTGCATTAGTGGATAGAAACCCTGGTCACATTATGACAGCCACCGATCACCATGACTGCATTCGTGGATAGAGACACTGGTCACATTATGACAGTCACCCATCACCCTGACTGCATTAGTGGATAGAAACCCTGGTCACATAATCAGCACCACCCATCACCATGACTGCATTAGTGGATAGAAACCGTGGACACATAATCACCACCACCGATCACCATGACTGCATTAGTGGATAGAAAGAATGGTCACATAATCACCACCAAACATTGCCATGACTGCATTAGTGGATAGACATCCTGGTCACATTATGAGAGCCACCTATAACCATGACTGCATTAGTGGATAGAAACAATGGTCACATAAACAATACCACCCATCACCATGACTGCATTAGTGGATAGAAACCCTGGTCACATAATCACAACCAAACATTGCCATGACTGCATTAGTGGATAGAAATCCAGGTCACATTATGACAGCCACCTATCACCATGACTGCATTAGTAAATAGAAACCCTGGTCACATAATCACCACAACCCGTCACCATGACTGCATTAGTGGCTGGAAACCCTGGTCACATAATCACCACGACCCGTCACATGACTGCATTAGTGGATAGAAACCCTGGTCACATAATCACCACCACCCGTCACCATGACTGCATTAGTGGATGGAAACCCTGGTCACATTATGACAGAAACCCATGACATGACTGCATTAGTGGATAGAAACCCTGGTGACATAATCACAGCCACCCATCACCATGACTGCATTAGTGGACAGAAACCCTGGTCACATAATCACCACCACCCTTCACCATGAATGCATTAGTGGATACAAACCCTGAACACATTATGACAGCCACCCATCATCATGACTGCATTAGTGGACAGAAACACTGGTCACATTATGACAGCCACCCATCACATGACTGCATTAGTGGATCCAAACTCTGGTCACATAATCACCACCACCCATTACCATGACTGCATTAGTGAATAGAAACCCTGGTGACATTATGACAGTCACCAATCACATGACTGCATTTGTGAATAGAAACCCTGGTCACATAATCACCACCACCCATCACCATGACTGCATTAGTGGACAGAAACCCTGGTCACATAATCACCACCACCCTTCACCATGAATGCATTAGTGGATACAAACCCTGAACACATTATGACAGCCACCCATCATCATGACTGCATTAGTGGACAGAAACACTGGTCACATTATGACAGCCACCCATCACATGACTGCATTAGTGGATCTAAACTCTGGTCACATAATCACCACCACCCATCACCATGACTGCATTAGTGAATAGAAACCCTGGTGACATTATGACAGTCACCAATCACATGACTGCATTAGTGAATAGAAACCCTGGTCACATAATCACCACCACCCATCACCATGACTGCATTAGTGGAAAGAAACCCTGGTCACATTATGACAGCCAAACATCATCATGACTGCATTAGTGGATAGAAACCCTGGTCACATTATGAGAGCCACCGATCACCATGACAGCATTCGTGAATAGAAACCGTGGTCACATTATGACAGTCACCAATAACCATGACTGCATTAGTGGATGAGAACCTTGGTCACATAATCACCACCACCCGTTACCATGACTGCATTAGTGGATAGAAACTCTGGTCACATAATCACCACCACCGATCGCCATGAATGCATTAGTGGATAGAAACTCTGGTCACATAATCACCACCACCCGTCACCATGACTGCATTAGTGGATAGAAACCCTGGTCACATTATGACAGCCACCCATCACATGACTGCATTAGTGGATAGAAACCTTGGTCACATAAGCACCACCACCCGTCACCATGACTGCATTAGTGAATAGAAACCCTGGTCACATAATCACAGCAACCATTCATCAGGACTGCATTTATGGATAGAAACCCTGGTCACATAATCACCACCACCCATCACCATGACTGAATTAGTGGATAGAAACCCTGGTCACATTATGACAGCCACCCATCACATGACTGCATTAGTGGATTGAAACCCTGGTGACATAAGCACAGCCACCCATCACCATGACTGCATTAGTGGATAGAAACCCTTGTCACATAATCACCACCACCCATCACCATGAATGCATTAGTGGATAAAAACCCTGGTCACATTATGACAGCCACCCGTCACCATGACTGCATTAGTGGATAGAAACCCTGGTCACATTATAACAGCCACCGATCACCATGACTGCATTAGTGGATAGAAACCCTGGTCACATAATCAGCACCACCCATCACCATGACTGCATTAGTGGATAGAAACAATGGACACATAATCACCACCACCCATCACCATGACTGCATTAGTGAATAGAAACAATGGTCACATAATCACCACCACCCTTCACCATGACTGCATTAGTGGATAGAAACTCTGGTCACATAATGACCACTAAACATTGCCATGACTGCATTAGTGGATAGAAACGGTGGTCACATTATGACAGCCAAACATCATCATGACTGCTTTAGTGGATAGAAACCCTGGTCACATTATGACAGCCACCCATCACATGACTGCATTAGTGGACAGAAAACCTGGTGACATAATCACCACCACCCATCACCATGACTGCATTAGTGGATAGAAACTCTGGTCACATAATCACTACCAAACATTGCAATGACTGCATTAGTGGATAAAAATCCTGGTCACATAATCACCACCACCCTTCACATGACTGCATTAGTGGATAGAAACCCTGGTCACATAATCACCACCACCCGTCCCCATGACTGCATTAGTGGATAGAAACTCTGGTCACATAATCACCACCACCCGTCACCATGACTGCATTAGTGGATAGAAACCCTGGTCACATAATCAGCACCACCGATCACCATGACTGCATTAGTGGATAGAAACAATGGACACATAATCACCACCACCCATCACCATGACTGCATTAGTGGATAGAAACAATGGACACATAATCACCACCACCCATCACCATGACTGCATTAGTGGATAGAAACAATGGTCACATAATCACCACCACCCTTCACCATGACTGCATTAGTGGATAGAAACTCTGGTCACATAATCACCACTAAACATTGCCATGACTGCATTAGTGGATAGAAACGGTGGTCACATTATGACAGCCAAACATCATCATGACTGCTTTAGTGGATAGAAACCCTGGTCACATTATGACAGCCACCCATCACATGACTGCATTAGTGGACAGAAAAAATGGTGACATAATCACCACCACCCATCACCATGACTGCATTAGTGGATAGAAACTCTGGTCACATAATCACCACCAAACATTGCCATGACTGCATTAGTGGATAAAAATCCTGGTCACATAATCACCACCACCCTTCACCATGACTGCATTAGTGGATAGAAACCCTGGTCACATAATCACCACCACCCGTCCCCATGACTGCATTAGTGGATAGAAACTCTGGTCACATAATCACCACCACCCGTCACCATGACTGCATTAGTGGATAGAAACCCTGGTCACATAATCAGCACCACCCATCACCATGACTGCATTAGTGGATAGAAACAATGGACACATAATCACCACCACCCATCACCATGACTGCATTAGTGGATAGAAACAATGGACACATAATCACCACCACCCATCACCATGACTGCATTAGTGGATAGAAACAATGGTCACATAATCACCACCACCCATCACCATGAATGCATTAGTGGATAAAAACCCTGGTCACATTATGACAGCCACCCGTCACCATGACTGCATTAGTGGATAGAAACCCTGGTCACATTATAACAGCCACCGATCACCATGACTGCATTAGTGGATAAAAACCTTGGTCACATAAGCACCACCACCCGTCACCATGACTGCATTAGTGAATAGAAACCCTGGTCACATAATCACAGCAACCATTCATCAGGACTGCATTTATGGATAGAAACCCTGGTCACATAATCACCACCACCCATCACCATGACTGAATTAGTGGATAGAAACCCTGGTCACATTATGACAGCAACCCATCACATGACTGCATTAGTGGATAGAAACCCTGGTGACATAATCACAGCCACCCATCACCATGACTGCATTTGTGGATAGAAACCCTTGTCACATAATCACCACCACCCATCACCATGAATGCATTAGTGGATAAAAACCCTGGTCACATGATGACAGCCACCCATCATCATGACTGCATTAGTGGACAGAAACACTGGTCACATTATGACAGCCACCCATCACATGACTGCATTAGTGGATCTAAACTCTGGTCACATAATCACCACCACCCATCACCATGACTGCATTAGTGAATAGAAACCCTGGTGACATTATGACAGTCACCAATCACATGACTGCATTAGTGAATAGAAACCCTGGTCACATAATCACCACCACCCATCACCATGACTGCATTAGTGGAAAGAAACCCTGGTCACATTATGACAGCCAAACATCATCATGACTGCATTAGTGGATAGAAACCCTGGTCACATTACGACAGCCACCCATCACATGACTGCATTAGAGGATAGAAAACCTGGTCACATAATCACCACAACCCATCACTATGACTGCATTAGTGGAAAGAAACTCTGGTCACATAATTACCACCAAACATTGCCATGACTGCATTAGTGGATAGAAATCCTGGTCACATTATGAGAGCCACCTATCACCATGACTGCATTAGTAAATAGAAACCCTGGTCACATAATCACCACCACCCATCACATGACTGCATTCGTGGATAGAAAATCTGGTCACACAATCACCACCACCCGTCACCATGACTGCATTAGTGGCTAGAAACCCTGGTCACATAATCACCACCACCCATCACCATGACTGCATTAGTGGATAGAAACCCTGGTCACATAATTACCACCACCGATCACCATGACTGCATTAGTGGATAGAAACAATGGTCACATAATCACCACCACCCGTCACCATGACTGCATTAGTGGATAGAAACTCTGGTCACATAATCACAACCAAAATTGCCATGACTGCATTAGTGGATAGAAATCCTGGTCACATTATGAGAGCCACCTATCACCATGACTGCATTGGTAAATAGAAACCCTGGTCACATAATCACCACCACCCGTCACATGACTGCATTAGTGGATAGAAACCCTGGTCACATAATCACCACCACCCATCACCATGACTGCATTAGTGGATAGAAACCCTGGTCACATTATGACAGCCACCCATCACATAACTGCATTAGTGGATAGAAACCCTGGTGACATAATCACAGCCACCGATCACCATGACTGCATTAGTGGATAGAAACCCTGGTCACATTATGACAGCCACCGATCACCATGAGTGCATTCGTGGATAGAGACACTGGTCACATTATGACAGTCACCCATCACCCTGACTGCATTAGTGGATAGAAACCCTGGTCACATAATCAGCACCACCCATCACCATGACTGCATTAGTGGATAGAAACCGTGGACACATAATCACCACCACCGATCACCATGACTGCATTAGTGGATAGAAAGAATGGTCACATAATCACCACCAAACATTGCCATGACTGCATTAGTGGATAGAAATCCTGGTCACATTATGAGAGCCACCTATAACCATGACTGCATTAGTGGATAGAAACAATGGTCACATAAACAATACCACCCATCACCATGACTGCATTAGTGGATAGAAACCCTGGTCACATAATCACAACCAAACCTTGCCATGACTGCATTAGTTGATAGAAATCCAGGTCACATTATGACAGCCACCTATCACCATGACTGCATTAGTAAATAGAAACCCTGGTCACATAATCACCACAACCCGTCACCATGACTGCATTAGTGGCTGGAAACCCTGGTCACATAATCACCAGCACCCGTCACATGACTGCATTAGTGGATAGAAACCCTGGTCACATAATCACCACCACCCGTCACCATGACTGCATTAGTGGATGGAAACCCTGGTCACATTATGACAGAAACCCATGATATGACTGCATTAGTGGATAGAAACCCTGGTGACATAATCACAGCCACCCATCACCATGACTGCATTAGTGGACAGAAACCCTGGTCACATAATCACCACCACCCTTCACCATGAATGCATTAGTTGATGTAAACCCTGAACACATTATGACAGCCACCCATCATCATGACTGCATTAGTGGACAGAAACACTGGTCACATTATGACAGCCACCCATCACATGACTGCATTAGTGGATCTAAACTCTGGTCACATAATCACCACCAAACATTGCCATGACTGCATTAGTGGATAGAAATCCTCGTCACATTATGAGAGCCACCTATAACCATGACTGCATTAGTGGATAGAAACAATGGTCACATAAACAATACCACCCATCACCATGACTGCATTAGTGGATAGAAACCCTGGTCACATTATGACAGCCAAACATCATCATGACTGCATTAATGGATAGAAACCATGGTCACATTATGACAGTCACCCATCACCATGACTGCATTAGTGGATTGAAACCCTGGTCACATAATCACCACCACCCGTCACCATGACTGCATTAGTGGATAGACACTCTGGTCACATAATCACCAACACCCGTCACCATGACTGCATTAGTGGATGGAAACTCTGGTCACATAATCACCACCACCGATCGCCATGAATGCATTAGTGGATAGCAACTCTGGTCACATAATCACCACCACCCGTCAGCATGACTGGATTAGTGGATAGAATCCCTGGTCACATTATGACAGCCACTCATCACATGACTGCATTAGTGGATAGAAACCTTGGTCACATAATCACCACCACCCATCACCATGAGTGCATTAGTGGATAGAAACCCTGGTCACATTATGACAGCCAAATATCATCATGACTGCATTAGTGGATAGAAACCCGGGTCTCATTATGAGAGCCACCGATCACCATGACTGCATTCGTTGATAGAAACCCTGGTCACATAATCACCACCACCCATCACCATGACTGCATTAGTGGATAGAAACCCTGGTCACATTATGACAGCCAAACATCATCATGACTGCATTAGTGGATAGAAACCCTGGTCACATTATGACAGCCACCGATCACCATGACTGCATTAGTGGATAGAAAACCTGGTCACATAATCACCACCACCCAACACCATGACTGCATTAGTGGATAGAAACTCTGGTCACATAATTACCAAAAAACATTGCCATGACTGCATTAGTGGATAGAAATCCTGGTCACATTATGACAGCCACCTTTCATTATGACTGCATTAGTGGATAGAAACCCTGGTCACATAGTCACAGCCACCATTCATCATGACTGCATTTATGGATAGAAACCCTGGTCACATAATCACCACCACCCAGCACCATGACTGCATTAGTGGATAGAAACCCTGGTCACATTATGACAGCCACCCATCACATGACTACATTAGTGAATAGAAACCGTGGTCACATTATGAGAGCCACCGATCACCATGACAGCATTCGTGAATAGAAACCGTGGTCACATTATGATAGTCACCAATCACCATGACTGCATTAGTGGATGAGAACCTTGGTCACATAATCACCACCACCCGTTACCATGACTGCATTAGTGGATAGAAACTCTGGTCACATAATCACCACCACCGATCGCCATGAATGCATTAGTGGATAGAAACTCTGGTCACATAATCACCACCACCCGTCACCATGACTGCATTAGTGGATAGAAACCCTGGTCACATTATGAGAGCCACCCATCACATGACTGCATTAGTGGATAGAAACCTTGGTCACATAAGCACCACCACCCGTCACCATGACTGCATTAGTGAATAGAAACCCTGGTCACATAATCACAGCAACCATTCATCAGGACTGCATTTATGGATAGAAACCCTGGTCACATAATCACCACCACCCTTCACCATGACTGAATTAGTGGATAGAAACCCTGGTCACATTATGACAGCCACCCATCACATGACTGCATTAGTGGATTGAAACCCTGGTGACATAATCACAGCCACCCATCACCATGACTGCATTAGTGGATAGAAACCCTGGTCACATAATCACCACCACCCATCACCATGACTGCATTAGTGAATAGAAACCCTGGTCACATTATGACAGCCACCCATCACAGTGACTGCATGAGTGGATAGAAACCCTGGTCACATTATGACAGCCATCGATCACCATGACTGCATTAGTGGATAGAAACCCTGGTCACATTATGACAGCCACCCGTCAGCATGACTGCATTAGTGGATAGAAACCCTGGTCACATAATCACCACCACCCGTCACCATGACTGCATTAGTGGATAGAAACCCTGGTCAGATAATCAGAGCCACCCATCACCATGACTGCATTAGTGAATAGAAACCCTGGTCTAAGAACGCACAATAACTGCAGGTATCGAATGCTAACAGTGATCCGTGTTATTCTGGTGGGTCCCTCTGTCTTGTAGTTAACGAAATTTGGAGCTACTGCTTTCCACAATTACTGATGTATCTGTAAGTTAATTGCTCCTTATAGATGTATCTAACATAGCTCAAAGAAATATCTGACGGAAGTGAAATTTACTTTAATAAGCTGATTGATGATCTTGAATGTTAGACTGAACCTCTAGGCAAATGTTTAGAGCCTGGGCAGATAGTACGTATATCTCAGCAGGATGTAGATCAAGTGCCTTTGGGCATGTTACCTTTCTGACGGAAGGTTTTGTCATCAAGATGCTATTAATCCGCGATCTGAACCTAAAGGTTCTGATGGAAGATTTGGAGAATCAGCTTGATGAATGAGTGAATTATTCCTTCACTTAAGAACACTATAAAGTGTGTAGTGTAGCGTATTGTTAAACCGGAACGTTCGTGTTTTCAACAATAATGGACGGGAGGAATATATTACTCTCTAGTCTAAGCTCTGGCGTGGGAGGCGTTGGAGTTGCTGTTACTGTGTAATGTGGAATCTTTTACAACACCCAGAAGTCTAAAAAATACGAGGAACTTTCTGGAAGGTATCTAAACTATTTACGTGAACAAGCGCAGGTATCAAATCACTCTAAACGCCATTTCTGGTGTTACAGTCGTGATATTCCTGGATAATTGCAACAAAAGGCATAATACCAAACTCACTGACTCTTGGTGAACACTAAGTAGTTGTCCCTAGCGCTTTTGGGTTTTATTCATTTGCTGTTGTATTCTGTTCCTGCCTGAACCTTGTACTGCCAGTCTATCATGTACTGCCAAAGTAACTACTTTGCAGTAACATACATGTAAATCTAGTTTATGCCATTGATGCAAACTGCCTGACGGTCTTATATTGTGTGTTGGGTTTACTGTGTGTTGTGATATGTCCATATCAAGGTTATTGTATGTCTGCTAGTTGTTTGTCAGCGCCTAACATCATAAGATGCTCGACCTTGTAAATGCATTTGTCTGACATTGTTCGCCCTTGACACTGAGATTTCAAAGGTGTGACAGATTGAGTGGCTCAAACGTTAAAATCACAATGGCGGCATTTCATCTATCCCCGAACAAGAGAGATAATTCTATGTATCTGCAGCATCTGTATCACAGTGAGCGTAATGTTAGGGGTCGGATACTTACATCGTGTTTGATAACCCCGTCAGTATCTACACCGAAACGTCATACTATGTGTAGTGTAGGACTCGTATAGTTCCCTCGTTCGTACAGTGAACTTCTAAATGTCATCGTTAGAAGATATCTAAATCCTGCAGACGACTAAGAGTAGAATATCGCAGTTATATATCTTCGAAGTATAGTTAAGGTCATAATGCTCTCTGATTGTAGATGTGTAGATATGCTTTGTGTGACATTAATCCTTTCAGGTGGACGATATCAAAGAATCCCCAAAAAGTAGCCGCCGGTCAAATGGGCCCCGTACGATGTAGCAGTGTCATGCACCACCATCGTGACCGGTAGCAACAGCATCGGCACCAACACTACCAACAACATCTGCACCGGCAGCAGCTCAGTTAGAAGTAAATTCTCATATCATATATACGCATATATCTAGCCCCGACGGAAGAAAACCAACCTTTGTCAAGGATGGATAAGATGTCGCCGTGATGGGATGATTGGCTATAGGCTTCGCTTGATTGAGCGAAATCATTACCAAACAACCAATACCAAAACTCGATTTCAACCTGCAGGACATGGCCATGTTCGTGTTCAAATGAAGCCGGTTGTTGCACGATCAATCACTGCATAAAGAAAAGAAACCTTTCCGCGAACAATGCCTGTACATTTTCCCTCGAGTCGACCTGCTGGAGTCGTCGACAACATCTCTCCGTCCTTGGACACAAGTTCCACGTACGCACGAACACTGAGATTGTGGATTCAGGTACGTGGTCGTTCGATGCGACGGGGAAATGGACTCTTCCCTCATCTATCGAGGTCCCGTGACAGCCAAAACATTTCTTGCATCATCACAATTGGAAGAGAGAACCATCAGGGAGGGTTTGGCGGCTACTGCTCCCATGCACATGATGCAGGAGGATCACCTCACTCATAAGCAGGCTCAGCATTGCCACGTTTGTCGCCAACCCTTCAACAGGGATGTCGTTCAAGATCATTGTCACATCACCTGCCAATACCGAGGTGTCAATCACATGGCGTATAACTTGAAACTGAGAATCGATCCACAAACCGTCTCCATCCCAGTGGTGTTTCACAGTTTGAGAGTTTACGATGCCCACTTGATCATGCAGGCCATCTCAAAAGTCGACGGTGATAACAAATGCATTACCAACAACATGCAGAAATACATCTCATTCTTGCTCAGCAGTCTGAGATTCATCCACAGTGCTAAGTTTCTTATGTCGTCACTTTGTCGACAGTTAGGTCAAGGCCAACGACACCTTCGGCTTCATTGAGCAATACAGCGACACGGTGACTCGACCGCTGCTGCTCCAAAAGGAAGTGTACCTCTATGAATACATTGACGATTGGACCAAGTTCGACGAGACCAGACTTCTCCTCATAGATCGCTTTCACAGCGGTTTGACTGACTCCATCACCTCCTGTGAGGATTACGACCACACACAGAATGTGTGGGAACAGTTGGACTGGCAGACATTAAGTGACTATGAGGACCTGTACTTGAAAACGGACATGCTGACGCGTTCGAGACCTCCAGAATGGCGTGTTTGGAACAGTACCAGCTCGAACTCGCGTGGTACTACACCAACCCTGCCTCCCGGGGATGAAACAAAACGGGAATCCGACTTGTGTTGTTCACTGATTACGCCAAGCACCTGTTCGTTGAGAAAAGCATTCGTGGGATTTCCATGGTCTCCAAGTGGTTGGTGAAATCCAGCAGGTATGCGGAAGGCTATCACTCGAGCAAACTTTCTAACTGTTTCCTCTATCTTGACGCCAACAACCTGTGCGGCTGCACCATGGGAACCACCATGGGGACAACGGAGAAAAGTTTTACGTGATAAACATGATGGCTATCCCTGACGACTTTAAGATGGGTTACTTGTTCAAAGTGGATTTGGAGTATCCCCCAGCATTGCGCGGATTGCAACAGCTAACCCGAACGGTTGATGGTAAACTGAGGCTGACTGCAACTGTACTTATCGTTGGGCATGAAGCTGACTAAAATACATCGGGTGTTCAAATTTAATCAAAGTCCCTGGATGGAACCTAACATTCAGTTTCACACTGAGCTGAGAATTCAAGCTACCAACGACTTCGAGAAAAAAGGCAACCTAGGAACTGATGAATTCAGCGTTCGGCAAAAGCATGGTGTGATCGCACCTGGAGGAATAACTCGGGAAACTGATAGCCAGCCCTGCTTCAACCGGAACAAGCTACTAGTATTCGATAGAGACTTGGCGGCGCTACACATGAACAAAAGCTCATCAACTCAAACTCAACCGACACAAACCACACTGCAACCGACACAAACCACAGTACGACAATGCGAGTTGCTGTACACCGACACCGACATGGACACCGATACAGGCACCGACACTGTTGAATATGCGTACCGACGACGTGTACAAGGACATGGCGACACACAAGCACTTGTACGACACAACCGACTACCCAAAAGATCATCCACATCCAAATCAACAAAAAGGTCCTCGGCAAGATCAAGGACAAATGCGCAGGCACTCCAATCGTCGAATACATCGGCTTGACCTAAGATGTATTCTATCAAGAAAGCCAATGACGGTAAATATCCAAAAGGTGAAAGGGGTGAAGAAATACGTGGTGAAACATCACATCAAACACACGCTCTTCAAACGGGCTCTTTTCGATAAAAGCACTTTCAAACACCCAATGAATGCATTGAGAAGCGGCAAACACAAATTTAACCTCTATCACCCATGGATACCAAACGACGGATTGCGAATTGCATCCACACCTATAGCTATTGCTACCTACAGTCGACAGGGTGAGAAACAAAACGTACAAGTACGCCCTGACTGTCGCGGACGTGGCCAGTCGCTACAAGGAAGCGGAACCTTTGACAAGCAAAGATTTGAGTGACGTCACTCAGGTCTTTGAATGGTCTACAGTCGCTACAAGGAAGCGGAACCGTTGACAAGCAAAGATTTGAGTGACGTCACTCAGGTCTTAGAATGGTCTACAGTCGCTTGACCTGGCTGACCTAATCCCGGATACGAGTTCATGGGACGAGGCGTTCCTGAACTCACAGAAGCCAAGCCATCGTCAAAAGATTCAACAGGACTGTAGCCGTGCGTTTGTGTGGACATAAGTCAGCCCGAGAGATGGTCAACCCTGAAAAATGATCGACGGAATGGGTGGTGTGATTACTGACAGTGGTGTCGGTGATCAACAACAAAGCCGTTTGAATCCTCAATTAGCAACCTGTCGAGGCCATTCAAATGAAATCGGTGACAACCAAATCGGCGGCACAAAGAGAAAAAAATACTGCACCGTCTCGTCTTGAGGTATCTGTATCTGCCCGGTGAACTGAAAGGAAGGAAGAAACGTCGTGCCACAGACCCCGTATGGTCATGAAAACGTACCACGTGGACCGAATGGATATCAAATGCTCGAGACACACCCTCGCTCTATTTTTACTTGGGAATGGTACCGAAATTAAATAAGCCCCTAACGTACTTGAAACCCCTCTGTCATACTACTGTAATCAATCATTGATTGTTTTTATGCAACGCCATTGACCATCATTTGTAAATATGTTTACGTCGATACGTCACTACCATGTAAGCAGATGAATAAACTGCATATGGAGAACATTATCTAAGGGGTGCTGCAAAGTTCATGTCACAACGGAGAGACATGTGACTTCTCCAAGGAGTGCTGTCCAGTCGAATTCGTTGAGAACATTCCGGAAAGTACGGAGCCTCCCAAAACACTGCTGCCTTTGTAATTATAGTGTAGCGGAAAGGCTGCCTGAGATTACCCACTGACACCAACGTTAGATGACAGAACGGTGTCTGTCAATGTTTTGTCATTGTTTTTGCTACGGTGTTTTTATCCTGGTGATCTTAATTGAGAGACTGTTATGTTGAGGATCCTCACTGAGAGTTTAGCAGTTGAAATTTATCTAGATTTTAAACGAGTTAGTTAAATACATTGAGCAGGGATAGTACTTACCGTTGTTTTACGGTGAAAGCAAGTTAAACTGAAACATATAATGTTTGATTAATTTACGAGTAAACATTCATTTCAATATTCTGCTAAAATAGTAATTCGTTAATTGTGATTTCGTTTGAGAGAACGACAAGGTGGTAGGGACGTTTTGTCAGATTTCCATATTATAAGGAATTTATATAAACTATGTTGCAAATATTATATCTGACATACTATGATATATTCAATGCATAATGGACCTGTGTATATAATCTGTTTATAAGTTTTCCAGTAGTTTAGTAATTCCGGAGGAGAGCCACAATCAGTGACCTCCATTCATGGGATTATTTGTCAGTATACATATACACTGATCTTTTCGATCATGTAGGACTTAATTTGTTCCAGTTTAGTAAAATCTTACAAATGAATTATTCTTTTTAGTCATTGTCTTAGCTATTGATATGCAGTTTCGACATTGTCATTGTTTCACTGAAAATGTCAGCTTTGGAAGATGTGGATGTTGACAAGTGTCATGTTCTCATCCACTAGTTGCTGTCTTTCACCCTGGAGATAAACGTGCCTTGTTTCGATATTAGGTGCAGCCCTGCAGTAGACTGAATAAGTCTTATTCGTACTTGGAATGCTTCACCGAAACAGAATTGGTCACTCCCTGTTTTGTTTTAGTTTAACAGCATCATTATTGAAAGTATTGAATTTGACGTTTTCATCCCAGACATTCCCTAAACTACAGCAACGACATCCACGTGTTTGACAACATATACAGCAACGACATCCCCGTGTTTGACAACATATACAGCAACGACATCCCCGTGTTTGACAACATATACAGCAACGACATCCCCGTGTTTGACAACATATACAGCAACGACATCCACGTATTTGACAACATATAATTTTCTAGAGACGTCTTGATTACCTTCACCACCTTTCACTATATCAACATGCACACACTGTTCCCACTGGACTGACATACCAGACACAGAAGGAAATGTAAGTTCCAGATGCAAGTGTACACACAGCCAATTTCAGTCAACAAACTACGACATACGAGAACCCCAGCGTCTTCCTATAATCGACAGAACCAATTTGGATCAAACGCCGATATCTATCATAAAACAATTTCGCTAAACCAGACGATGAGGTTCTTTTATCTTGTAGATAGTATCATCAGTTCATGAACGTTATGTTATGGGGTAGGAGTCAATATGACCGGTCTGGAGGCAACCATGCAGATCTCTTTATCTCTCTGTCTGGACAGATTACTGGGCCCAAACAGCAGGCAAAGTCGCAAGTCAACGAGTAACGTTTGTATAATTTGTCTACTCATCTTGAAGGTTTTCATTTTGCATTACACAGATGCACCAGCTTCCTTCGTGACGAGACACGACTGGTGGTCAATCAGTTTGGTCCTGCTAGGTGTCTTGCCTCTTACATCACATTGGCTCACATGCTGACGACGATGTCGCATTGCATTTACATTTATGAAATATGACACCGTGTCGGTGTTCAGAGATCTATGGTGACTGAGGCAGAAGAATCAGGTTTACATCGAGACTTAGTTTGCGTCAGAAATGACACTAGATTCAAATCGCAAATTCATATATTCAGTTGCTTACGCTTCAAAATGAAGATCCCACGGCAAAAAACCTGCAATTTATTTTTTGTATGTCCATACAACGTCCTGTGCCTCTCTTGCATACAGATCAGGTGACTTTGGGTCACCTTGTCGAGATATAAATGCAGTTTCGGCATTCCAGGGGTTGGCAAGTGAAAACGGGATATCACTACTAAATGGATAACAATCTCTTTAAGTGCAGAGGAAGACGTTTCATTGCTGATTCTCTCACCGTTACCAAGCTAAAGGTCAATACAGCCAAGTGATGGGAAGTATAGACATTAAATGTACGCGTGCGCGTGTGTGAGTGTGTGTCTGTGTGTCTGTGTGAGTGTGTGAGTGTGTGAGTGTGTGTGTGTGAGTGTGTGAGTGTGTGAGTGTGAGTGTGAGTGTGTGGCTGTGAGTGTGTGTGAGTGTGTTTGTGTGAGTGTGTGTGTGTGTGTGTGTGTGTGTGTGTGTGTGAGACAAACAGTATATAAGCATTACCGACATGCGGTAATTGATAACACGTAGCAGACACGTAACACGTAGTAGACCAGGTGGAGAGTTAGTCATGAGGCCAATGTTCAGATAGGATTAACTGGATGATGATGAAAATATGTTATTGATAGCTATAGCTTGAGACAGACAACAACAATTGGAAAACAACCTGCGTTAAATAATTATTTTTCACACATAATTTATATTACGAGATGGCTACATCAATGGATATGAAACATAACTCGAGATCACTATTTACTGCAGGAACTGTTAATGAATCATCAACAAATAATGACCATATTTCTGTATACCTTTAAGAAACAGCATACAGCTAAATCAAAGTGTTAATCTTTTGTGGAACATTTAAAGCTTTTTTAACATTATTCAACAAATCTCAAGATATCATGGTGATAATGACTGAAACAAATAATATGCTGTTATGTTTTATCATAATAATGTCTCTCTCATAAATACTTGTCTTCAGAAGACGACACTATGTTGTGTGTTGTTGACTTTGCCCTATGGCACAGTGAGACACTCTTACTGCTAGTGCTATGCCCAGAATATGGATGACCTCAGTCAGACTGAAGATACTTCAAGTGGTCAAGAGTTGCTGAATGTTAAAAGGGAACGTACATTCATGTGCATGTCGCCAAATCCATGATGCTCTCTTGTAGTGTAAACATGACCTTTCATATCGCCACCGCGCCATGGGAGTCCGCCAGCACATACACCACACGCTTACTGTCTGAAGAAAGTATCTATTGCAACCTAATGTCATACTTTTTACTACGCACGTGAACTTATAGGAAACAAGAGCGGAAACTGGAATACATAGTGCATGCGTCTCTCTAACACCTGCAGATGCATGGGTAGGCACATGGAGGACAGCAGGCTTCATTACATGCATCCCAGCTTGAGCGAAGACTGTGAGTCACCTTCAGCTACATCTATGCTTGACGAGGGTCCTGGATCCGTGTCACATGTCACATAATTCTCTGGACGAATACACATACATCACTGCGCATCGTTAACGGAATAAAACTGTTAGATAAAATGATAATGAATAACTAGAGGCGTATAAACCATTTGATATAATTAGAAAGCATTAGTTGGTTATGTCTATGGTGATTTAAGGCGCAGTTAGCCCCCAAAGGAATTCACAAAGTTTGCATGCAATTAATCTATGACGTAACTGAACCTTCGTTGCCAACAACATATACATTAATGTTCGGTTTTTGCAAAACCTAACAGATTGAGATTATATATTGTTTCCATTGAAACTGCCTCAAACTATCACTTTCATTACCCAGAAGTAGGTTTCAATACTGCCAATAATGTTTATGTATTCCAATTCCATGTTGGCACTGAAGAAACCTTACAGCGCAGTGATTACTGACACAAAAATCTTCATGTTAAGCGTTGAACCTAAATGTCAGTCTTTCACAACACACCGAGAATGAATCACAAATCGATATTTTGTCTTTTTTGCTGGAAGTCCTTACCTCATTCATTTATATGGCAGACATTTCGGGCATTAAACATGGTTTCAGCGACTTCCAGATCCTCCAAAACGTAGTTAATAGCAATAAATGCTGCAGTCCGAACATATTAAAAAACAACACCCCCTGGCACTTTTTGTCCGCTGTAGAAGAAGTCGTGCTGCAACATCTGCGTGGAGACTCACATCTGCAATTACATCCTAGGAAAGAGAGAGAAATATGAAAATCAGTACCGCTTATATCAATGAAGGTTGCATTAATGTTTCTAGATGGTGTCGTTGTGGTCCCTTGTGGCCTCATGTAGAGACAAAGTAGCTGACACAAAGGACTCCTACTATGCAGTCAACGATTGACTATGAACACAATGGCTCACCGGTGATGCCATGTGATGGCAACTAGGTTTCCAGTGAGGCAGGGACCTTGCTGAAATGAGTTGGCCTTTTGTAGCATCAAATTTACAGATGCAGCAGCATAGCATGCCTGTGACCTCGGTAGGTAGACGTCGTGAGCTGATTGCTGTCACAATGACATGACCGTTTCTGTAGAAATCTCACGGAGATAAGAATTACACAGGTTACTGACTGAACTGAGAACATGTGCTAGCTAGTATATGCAAACTGCGTCACCTTCAAGCTCTTCAGAAATGAGCTCACACGATTTGAACACACGTTCATCCTCTTATGCTGCTAAAGAATGGAATGAACTGCCTCACAACTTCCCTTCCTGCTCTGGTTATCACAGACTTTCCTCCGGGAAGCTTTCTGTTGACTCTGTTGACATTTTGTGCGCCATGAGCAGGACATCTACACAAACATGGAACATGTACACCAGGACATGTACACAAGAACAAGTACACCGTGACATGTACACCAGGACATGTACACCAGGACATGTACACCAGGACAAGTACACCAGGACATGTACAACAGAACAAGTACACCAGGACATGTACATCCGGAAAAAGTATAATAGGACATGTACACCAGGACAAGTACATCAGAACAAGTATACCAGGACATGTACACCAGGACATGTACACTAGGGCATGTACAACAGGGCATGTGCAACAGGACATGTACACCAGGGCATGTACAACAGAACAAGTGTACCAGGACATGTACATAAGGGCATGTAGACCAGGACATGTACACCAGGGCATGTATACTAGGGCATGGACATCAGGACATGTACTACAGGGCATGTACAACAGGGCATGTACATCAGTGTATGTACGGCAGAACATGTACACCAGGACATGTACCCCAGGGCATGTAGAACAGGGCATGTACAACAGGACATGTACACCAGGGCATGTACACCATTACATGTACACCAGGACATGTACACCAGGACAAACACAGCAGAGCAAGTACACCGGGATATGGACTCATGCTACCAGGCTAATGTTTCCAGAGCAGCATTCCCAGGCTGAAAATATCAAACTAGTCTTCCCAGACGAAGATAATGATACTAAAAACCTGTTTTCGAGCATCGCACGAAGGAATTGTTCTTCGCTCATCATGACAGCCCAACATTTATAATTCCTCTGCGTCTGGGAAAATGTATGTAGGGCAGAGACGCACTGATTCATCATGGATAAAAACTAAATCCATTTAACTAGAAATAATTGCAAGGATGTTTCGTAAATTTCGGCAATTTGTAGAGCGAATAGAGCACATTTACAACGAACATCCCATGAGTAGAATATCCAGTGTTGTGTCTTGTGATTGAAATGATGCCACCAATCAAAGAACAAACCACTATTAGTACTTTTGAAACCAGAGGTACACGGGGCTCTCGTTAAAAAGTAAAAAAAAAAAAGAAAAAGTGAAAGAATTGCCATGTGTCAAGTGTAACTGCCTGATAAAAATGTTAAATGTAATCTAGTCATGATTCAGGTCTGTATTTCCACAGAGGTTTAGAGTTAGGGTTAGGGTTAGTAATCTAGTCATGATTCAGGTCTGTATTTCCACACAGATATTTGGGGTTAGGGTAAGTAATCTAGTCATGATTCAGGTCTGTATTTCCACACACAGAGGTTTAGGATTAGGGTTAGGGTTATTAATCTAGTCATGATTCAGGTCTGTATTTCCACACACAGAGGTTTAGGGATATGGTGGCTTCTCCATTGTGCTACTTTCAGCACCTACTGTGGTGCATCAACTGCAAGAATATAAAGGATTGGCACCGAGAAAACTCTATCTGCCGGCATTCTGACACATGTAACAGCATTTTCGGAGACAATACTATCCAACAAATAACATTACAAGTCTGGACATTTCAACCTCACGTCTGTAACAACTGTGAAAACATTACCAGCAATCCATGTCGTTGGACATCACAACAGAGGAGTGACGTCAACACTATTTCTGTCATATCGTGACCGCTTACACTGAAGACATTCAAACCTTTTGCAGTTTGCGGTTACAACTCTCCTAATAGCAACTAAGCTATTTCGATGGCATTAGGAACTCCCAGTATGTCTCAGTAATCTTTTGAAAAGTCACATGGTAGACAGACATATTCAGTACAGGTCAGGGATTGACGCACCGGTCACGTCCTGATTTGAATGTGTAATTGGCCAGAAATGTGGTTCAAGTGAATGCTTGACATGCATGTTCGTGTGTTTCTGCCTGCTCTTATTGTTGGAACGTGTTGGAACCTGTTGGAACCTGCTGGAACATGTTGGAACCGGAGCCAGGAGACTTAATTTTTATGATTATAGAAATGGTCTTGTCGCTTTATGATCTTACTACATGGAATTAGATGTTTGAAAGTGACATCAGGTTTTTGTTTAGTTGCCATTACCACGCTGTATCAGCTGCACCATGATCACATCGAAGCAGATTCGTTTCATCTCCTCGCGACACGTTTCTACAAGTGTTTCTTGAGACTGCTGCCCGTACCTGTTCACGCAACACCAGAGGCCAGTAGACACGTGATATACACTCTTAAACAACAATCGTATATAGTGGGACAGTCATTTTTTCTCGATGTTGGTCGTTATTGGGAATGTAATATGTATCAAACATGAAACATAGCTCAAGTGGAAGGAGACAGGATTCTTGACATTTAAACAAAAATGTAATTCAGCATTATGAACGAAATCACGGAAAGGACAGTCGTTCTCAACAAATGCCAACTGTGACTTTTCTAATGTTGGTAATATCGCCATTCTTCATTCTACTGTTTACGAAAGAAACTGCGATGTATGTCGTTTGTGTAAAGGTGCTCCCTATAAAACACGTGCATCTTCATAAGTGTACTATTGCATCTTTCCTTCTTCACTACCTCGCTAGAGCGAATACACCGGACTCAGGGCTCAAATGTTCGCCAGGACGGTCAAGCCGTACCCCGGGTCTGGATGTCAACTGTTGCTGCTAGTTTCACTATGATCAGCCTATGCCCTGCACTTGTCATTTCCCTGTAGTTAAGCTTGTATAGTATAGTCATAAACGTGGAAGTCTGTTGTCAGGAATTACTGAATTTAGAAGCTTCTACTTTCATTCATTAACGCCACAGGGAAGATTTAATGCTTTTCCCAGTATTGGCTGGAAAGTAGAACTGATGCAATTATATTGTTACATTTTACAAACTTTGTGACGTGGTGCATAACATCTGGGTTTACTGCTACTTTGATATCGGAAGGACATGACCAGAAAATCATCATTCATCAGGTTGGAAGATAATACAATGAACTGTGTTTTGTGGAGCTCCCTCACGATTGTGTGTTATTACGGTGAAGACGTATGCCACTTTTACATAAAATCCCGCGTTTCTTGAATAGCCTGAATAGTACATTTGAAAATGCGTACCATGAATAACTCATTTCACCAAATAATCTTTGTTGAACATTATATGCAAAGTAAGTGTGAGGTGGGTTAATAGGGCTTATCTTACCTCACACATAAATGACGTTTTCTGGTTGACTAAGCGCTCTTCTATCATTTTCAATGTACTCCACTTACAAGCGAGATACATTGCAATGTGCCCGTTGCCAGTGGGAACTCATTCGGCACTTCGAGGTAGTACTTCCTGATCTCGAATAACATTACATCACGCAAATGCACTGAAACTACCGACATTTTGCGAAAGCACATCTATGGAAGGGAGACAACTCTAAATTTGTTTTTCTTGTGTCGTCTCCAAAATCTAGTGATGGCTACGAAAAGATCTGCGTCGGATTTCAATAAATAAATTTTGACAAAACGTTCAAATGTGAATACTGAAATGCAAAATGTTACTAAGACAATAGCTGCGGGAAAGAAAAAACCCTACAAGATGCAAGATTCGAATCTTTTGATTCACACAGGTTGGCTAAAGTGTGCGATCCGATACCAGTGCTTCAAACATTTCAAAATTAACACTGAGTTGTCCGGTAAGATAAATGCGTTGTTCATTGGTTCACTGGCACATCATCCCATGTCCCCTCGTGACCAGTGAACAACTTGCAATATCTTTATTCTTGGACCATTCTTCCAGGGAAATATGTCATACCAAAAAGAATAGAATCGATGTATATAGGTCAGAAAGGTGGAAAGTATATACCTTTGACAAAAACAACAGGAAGAGTGCACACAGTTCTGTAAACATACCGCTGTAAATGTCAAACTGTTATGTTTTGCTTTTTGTAATGCAAATGTAACCTCTGGAATACTGGCGTACAGCTGACACGAACAACGCAACATTCAACCATTGTAAACTTCACTGTTACTATTGGAGACAGCCCAATAGTTGAACACGTGCTTTCATTGGCGGCTTGTGTGGATGTCCTTACTAAGAAATATCTAGTATGACTCATGTTGCCAATAGATTATTGAATAACCTTGAAATCTCAGTATATTTGACGTTCAATTCACGTGGATCTAATAAGTCTACTAATGATACCGAATAGCAGTGTTTCCGTATGTTTAAAGCTGACAACTGAACAGTGGAGAAAAAGAAGCAGCACGCAAATTCCACTTAACATCTCCACGTTGAAAGACAGAAATCAATAAGAACAGTCTATGTATGTCAGGCAGAAAGTCAGGATACATGACGTCGCTCTAGAACCATCGTTGTGATCCATAATACAATACTGTACGTTTAGCAAGAACCATGTATCAGTGTATGAAAACAGAATCCTCACATATAACTACATTATGTTTCTATGTAACCCCTGCATTGCACACAGTTCCAACCACGATATCTCTTCGTTTGTATGGTATTTTGAATGATACGTCTTGTCCCCAAACCTGGGATTTCACAGACGTTTCAATGAGTCAGGAACCCTTTCACTATGCGTTTATCATTTACATCAAGGGAACATATAGACAGGTAAACAAACAGACGCTTCAAACTTACCTAAGCTGAACTACATTGGTTAATGTAGTTGGAGTTATTCAATATCAAAACTGCGTACAACATCAGTTTAAACAACTGGAGTGTGTATATCCATGAAAATATACACAAGAAACAGAAAAGAAAACCACAAAAAATATTAAATATGAGAGCATTTATTCATTAGGAAGTGTCACACTTTCCCTGCACTATACGACTTCTATATCGCGCACGTGCACAGTACACCTGTTTAACGATTCCAGGGTGTAGCAGGACGTGCACAGTACACCTGTTTAACGATTCCAGGGTGTAGCAGGACGTGCACAGTACACCTGTTTAACGATCATGCAGATCACTGCCTCTCCTAAATGCTATGTATGTTGTGCCTTGTGATTTGAAACTCATACATGGCATGCTCTACCATCACACTGAGACCACAGCCTCTGCGAAATGCTCTGCATGCTGTGCCTTGTGATAGGATACTTCTAACATGCATATCTTACTATCACACAGGGATGACTGCCTGAGGTTAATCTGAACTTATGACCACTAACGAGGATGATGCACATGTACCGGGAGTTACAAATTGTGTCCGAGAGGGCGTTGCGATATACTGTCTCGACAGACTCCATGGAAACAACATAGACAGGGATCACCCACGGAGGGGTCATACTTCCTGAACAGACTTTTGTGCTCACTGGTCCTCGTTTGTAACGTTAGTTTCACCATACTCCTTTGTCACTGAAGTTGTTGTCAAATAAAGTGTCGTTACACCATGTTTGTTACTTATTCAGGTTGAAGGCATAAGACGAAGCAATGCAATTATAATCTGATAGAAACTCCAGAAATAAATCTGGAATACTTGTAAGGATATTATAGGAAATGTATATAGCGCACATATCCATGCAACTATTGCTTCAATGTATGTGTTTTAGTGGATGTCAAGGCGGTGTCTCAAGGATGTAACACTTGTCAGGGCGATCACGCAAGAATGGAACACTTGTTCGGACGATGGGGCAAGGAGGAAACACTTGTTAGGACGATGGGGCAAGGATGAAACACTTGTTAGGACGATGGGGCAAGGATGAAACACTTGTTAGGACGATGGGGCAAGGATGGAACACTTGATAGGACGATGGCTCACTGCAGGCTTTTCGTATCGTGCCCGAAATGAAAGGAGAATTTAGTTGTAGAAACTTTTCATTGTCATTGTCAATTTTGAGTAACAACAGAACAAAAACCCAAACAAACTGACCTACAGTTTTTTTGTAGCCTGAAGATATTGTTTTGAAAACACACACACACAGAAACATCTCATCATGAAAAGGAGAAGAAGAAACGAGCGATGACTAATAACAAAATACAGTTGTTACATTTCCGTTCCTATTTCCATTACATACAAATACTGTATCTTAACAATAATCTTTACTATAATTTATTATTGAACTACATTAAATATATTAATACTTTATTCGAACAAATAATTTGGTGTAAGAAACTTTAGGCTTTCTATAATACATAAACATTTAGACTTTATACCTGCAGCAGTAGCGATCTATTAATGAGTGTGTATGTATGTGTGTAAGTGTATGTGTGTGTATGTGTGTGTGTGTGTGAATATGTGTATATTTTTCTTTGTTCACGAGTGTACGTGTAAATATGCCATATACATAGGTGGTAACTGCCAAACTATCACTATCTCCCTAATTCCACACATCCTACTTCACACACCACAACAATAACACCATCTCCCTAATTCCACACATCCTGCTTCACACACCACAACACTAACACCATCTCCCTAATTCCGCACATCCTGCTTCACACACAACACTAACACTATCTCCCTAAATCCACACATCCTGCTTCACACACCACAACACTAACACTATCCCCCTAATTCCACACATCCTGCCTCACACATCACAACACTAACACTATCTCCCTAATTCCACGCATCCTGCTTCACACACCACAACACTAACACTATCCCCCTAATTCCACGCATCCTGCTTCACACACCACAACACTAACACTATCTCCCTAATTCCATACATCCTGTTTCACACACCACAACACTAACACTATCTCCCTAATTCCACACATCCTGCTTCACACACCACAACACTAACACTATCTCCCTAATTCCATACATCCTGCTTCACACACCACAACACTAACACTATCTCCCTAATTCCACGCATCCTGCTTCACACACCACAACACTAACACTATCCCCCTAATTCCACGCCCTGTTTCACACATCACGGTATTGTCCTGTCTCACGCATTGTGTGTTGTTTGGAGAAAGTAGACGGAACATGCTCTTAAACATGTGGCAGCCACAAATAATTCTCCGATGATACATGCACTTCAGACTGTCAATGTCACTGACATATTCGCCGGTTGTTTGGTAGCGTTAACACATGTCTCACACACATATACTAGAAAACTGTTCTCCAGTTATATTGCATTAAGCCCACGATGATTTCATGAATTGTAAAATAATGCCAAGTTTCTTGTTGGATTCTTGAAAACCTTTTCTCGCGTTCCGATAAACACTTGGCATGTTTTATGTGCATCTAAAGGTCACTTCAGATGTGTGTGACTAATTGTCTTGAAAGATGTGCTGTTTGAGCCTTACAAGAAAGAAGGTATGCGTTCTTTCATTTGAAATGTCATGCCCTAGTTTGACAGGCCTGCTAAACAATTGATGTGCACTGATAGAACATTCCTGAAATGTAAGAGACATTTTTTTAAAAGAACTTCAGCATTTGATTTTGAAATACGGTTGATAAATTTACAGAATTGATGAATAACGACTTCTGTAATATTCTCTCACAAAGTTGTTTTGGTATAGGCGTGAAGCAATCGTACCTCGCTCGAATAGTATAGAAGCGGATTAATGCATCATGTATCATGTTTAGTTTCTCAGCTGCTCCAACGTCTGACATACAATGTACTTCACTTAGACAAATGTATAGATGTGGTGATATGTTTTCAGTAACAGACTGTGTGCGTTTCTACGTCCCTGTTAAGGTTAAAGTCCACATCAGGGTTTACATCTGTCAAACATGATGTAGGTTTTCACCGTCCCCTGTCAGTCAAGCTGTCGTTTTATACCTACTCTGTGAGTCAAGCTGTAGGTCTACTCCAAACCCTGTCAGTCAAGCTGTCAGTTTATATCTACCTCTGAGAGTCAAGCTGTAGGCTTACTCCAAACTATGTCAGTCAAACTGTGAATTTATAGCAACCTTTACCAGCCAAACTGTAGGTCTACTCCAAGTTCTGTCGGTTAAGCTGTCGGTTTACACAAAGCTTTTTCAGTCAAGCTGTCGAATCATGAGTCTTTGGCTCTGATTTGAATGAGTCCAGGTCTTTGTCAGATCTCAGATGTTGTGGGAAGTCATTCTACAAAACCGGTCTGTCAGTTTGAAAACAGGGGCTGGGTTTTGGTGGAGGTGGTTGAAGGAGAAAATGGTCTTCATATTACAACTATGAACCAGAGGGACAGGAATCTCAACATTTGACAAGGCAAAACTGTATAAACTTTAACCCAAACCCTCAGTAGAGCAGTGTTTCAGCATCAAATGTTTTTCAGTGGTACATCGGTCAGGGCTCCAGTATAGCTTTCAAAAATTGGAATGGTAAAGTTCAAAGGTATTACAAACGATCAGTGACCAAAATTATGTCCGATGCCAGTCTTTATTCTGACCTGTGCCATAGAGTTTTACTTTTGTCAAGGGCCGGATACTTCAGCTTATTTAGTAGAACTTGGAACCATTGCTATATGATGATGATGCACTAACACACGTTCATCCCATACGTCATAACTATGGAAGGTTAAGTATCATCACATATGACTCATGAATATTCCTGTAATTACTTCATCAGGTGTATTAGGATACACGAGCCCAATACTTGAACTGTGCAAGCTCAATTAAACATTCTTGGTTCGTTACGTTGACCCCTTTAAACATTTAATAAAAAAGTTTTTACAATGTCTTATTCAAACTTGGAGAAAATTCGCTTAGACAGTGTTTGGTTAACTGTTGGTTGTTATGCGACTTGCAGTCTGCTTGCAGTCCTCAAAATAGTTTCAAGTGACTACACATTAAGAACTCAGTGTGGGTTCAAGTCTGTCTGCAACGGCAATAGGGCGTTTACACGAAGGGCTTTCCTTGTTGCCCCCATTATTGACAGAAAGCTAATGAAAAACCTAGCAAAAATCTGTCTTGAAAGATTTTGTTGACAGTGGATTAAATGCTCTCGAAGACGCCAATAGTGAGACAGCTGATGTGAAGAAAACAAGTGCGGTGAAATGTAGCTGTTTGCCATCACGTGTGTTGTTTAGTGGTGAAATATAACATATAAGAATGGTATCTATACATTTTATTTGCCTCTTTACATCTAAAGGTGAAGCTTTAAGAAAACTTTTCATATAACAAAAGTCTTCGGGGATATGACTTTTATCCGTTTATGAAAATGGACAGGGTATACTAGCTTTCAAAATATACATGAAAAAACAGCAAACCTGTATCTCTAGTCTGTTATGGATTTACTCTGAAAGTCCTATCACATGGTGTATTTGTATCTCAGACAGTGACAAACGTGAGAAAACATTCATCATATGTGGCATGCGTCGAGCTACCCTTTAGTCACATAATGACATTGGTTTTCCAAGAATATATGCAATTTGTTAAATTAGACGTATTTCCATGAAAGAGAAAACAGGTGAACAGTTTCTGTACAATGACAAAAGTTATTTCGCAGAGACCTTTTATGTGAAAGGTGAGCGACCACAGAATTCACTGAGTGATGAGCTGTGTGTCTGGAAGCAGAGTAACGAGGACAATTCTGGACAGTCGGAATATTGATTACTAGTTAAGCTCATCCGCCTGACACGATTGATCTAATCTGGAACTCATCCATGTTCAATTGGATGTTCCCGACCATTATTATAGATATTAGGATGACTATGTTAAGAGTATCCTCTTTATTCTATTCATTTGTAGGTGTCTGCGGCCCGTAACATTACCGGATGGTGAACATACCCTCCCGTGTAAACCACTTAGCCTTGGAGTAGATGACATGAGGTAAATCCTGCCCCGTAGCGATCTGCTGTGTTGGATCTATAGCGAGATATTCACTGACAATCTAAGGGGTAAACGAATCAAGGAAAATGGTTTCTCAATGCGGAAACCACACTACTTCATTTGGGCTTCATGAAAACGGTTTCCTCGCCACCGAATGAAGCTGGAGATCCCCCGCCGCGTTCAGCTGACAGGATGTACAACTGAGTTTGGTCAAAGCTGAGATGAACCAAACTTACTCGCTGTTGAAAGCTGTTGAATTTTAATAGTTTGAAGTGTTCTATTGTGAGGACAATAGGAAATGTACAGCGAAATTAAACAAATGCCATGATTTTAGACAAGAAATCGCGACAATAAATTATATCAACATTGGTATTTTTAAGTCTACACTCACTCAGTCGTTTGTCGTGGAAACGAGAACTTGAAGCGAGAAGGAAATGTGTGCAGCTTACTGCTACAAGTAATACTCGTCCATTGTTTCATTGTACATAATTCGATCTTGACGACTCACAAATAACACAGAGAAAAGAGTCCACAACTGTGAACATGATGACTCAGTTACTGCCCTAGTACCCCAACGGATTCCATACAAGACGTGGGAGTAAACTGCAATGTTATCCTTTCACTCTTGTACAGTATAAATGCCTAGTACTTTTAGTTTGTATACAGCGGTTAATCATATTGCTCCAGAACTCCCGGTCCGTTATAGTGGGTTCGAGGAAGGAAACATGCAACATTACCATAACGTCAGGGCATGCTGTCTCATATTGTATCTGTTATAGAACATATCCACCATGAATCCTTTCTGCCATGACGTAGCGAGCCTGATGTGGAGAATTTTGAGAGTTAACGTGTTTACTCTCCGTCAGCTGATGAATGGAAAATCACCACTTTGTTAGATAATCCATCTTCAAGCAATGTTTAATCAACCTGGAACATTAATTCCGAAACACGACCGTCAGTTTATTATGAAAGGGTTTTAATATGTAGATCATGATGTTTGTGTTTTACTGGATAGATCATGATGTTTGTGTTTTAATATGTAGATCATGATGTTTGTGTTTTACTGGATAGATCATGATGTTTGTGTTTAATATGTAGATCATGATGTTTGTGTTTTAATATGTAGATCATGATGTTTGTGTTTTAATATGTAGATCATGATGTTTGTGTTTTACTGGATAGATCATGATGCTTATATTTTAGTCTGTAGGCTTTCATGCTCGAATTTTTGTGTGTAGGTCACAATGTTTGTATTTTAGTGTGTAGGTTTTGATGTTTGTATTTAAGTGTGGAGTATATGGTGTTTGTGTTTTAGTGTGTAGGTTTTGATGTTTTTATTTAGTGTGTAGATCATGATGTTTGTATTTTAGTGTGTAGATCATGATGTTTGTATTGTAATGCATAGATCATGATGTTTGTGTTTTAGTGTGTAGGTTTTGATGTTTTTATTTAGTGTGTAGATCATGATGTTTGTATTTTAGTGTGTAGATCATGATGTCTGTATTTTAGTGTGTAGATCATGATGTTTGTTTTTAGTGTGTAGGTTTTGATGTTTTTATTTAGTGTGTAGATCATGATGTTTGTATTTTAGTGTGTAGATCATGATGCTTGTATTGTAATGCATAGATCATGATGTTTGTTTTTAGTGTGTAGGTTATGATATTTTATATTGTAGTGGGTAGTTCGTGATGTTTGTATTTTAGTGGGTAGATAATGATGTCTGTATTTTAGTGTGTAGATCATGATGTTTGTTTTTAGTGTGTAGGTTATGATGTTTTTATTACTCGCCCGTTGAAGATACTGCAGTGTAATATTTTCACTTTAATATTACAGTAGTGTAATACCGCTTGAAGTATGACGTCAAAATGGTTCAAAGCTGTGACGTCACAATGCTAATGTTGATGTCGCGATTTTACTAGACCTTGCTTGACTTGAAAGCTGAGTGCCCTTACACTATAGGCAATTCCGCTTCCGCTCTTTTGATACCAAATCATTAACTTTAATAACAATGGTATTACACGGAAGGTCGTTTAGAATCCTCTATTTATTTTAGTGGGTAGTTCATGGTGTTTGTATTTCAGTGTCTAGATCATGATGTTTTTATTTTAGTGTGTAGATCATGATGCTTGTATTTTAGTATGTAGGTTTTGATGTTTGTATTTAAGTGTGCATGATATGATGTTTGCATTTTAGTGTGTAAATCATGATGTTTGTATTTTAGTGTGTAGGTCATGATGCTTGTACTTAAGTGTGTAGATTTTGATGTTTGTATTTTAGCCTGTAGTTTATGATGTTCAGTGTGTTAAATAACAGAATGGTTTGTTACTTATCCCAACGAGGAGCAGGTAATATCCCCGTTGTGTGTTCAGCTAGTTCATACAGATTGAGAGTCTGTAATCTCGCGTTCCTTACCATGTGAAACACAACGTATGAAAGTATCCACCGACTGGGTTCCAGAGAGAATATGTAAGCAACACGATAGAAATTAAGCGCTGACTGTTCCTCTGCCAGGAGTTACTGAAGTACAGGGTTAGAAAGAACGAATTTCCATCCAATGAGCCAGCTGGTTCACTTTACCTAGAAAACCTGAGCACAAGACAGACATGTTCCCTAGTCACCGTCCGTCAGATCCCACTGGCTTCTTTCAGCTTCCTGACGGCAGATTTGGTGGTGGTAGCGTCCAAGATATTGTGCGGACATGGTTCTTTATGATTTGTTCGTACAAGAAGATATCTGGTCTAGTGTGATGACAGAGGTCTTGAAATTGTTTCCGTTTAGTATTAAAGGCTCTGCGAGGTTCCCCAGTGTATTAGCAAACTCAACTCAACACAGCGCTGGTATGCTGTAAGCACACACAAAATGAGAGACATGATCACCCAGGATACCCAAGCTGCCGTAGAGGCATTTCGTCATTTGACCTACAGGCTTTTTCTGTTGGGTGAGCAGAGACAAACTCATTTGTCTGAGGTGAGACCACACGTGGTTTGTTGTTTGCAGGATAGGACGTCGTATGTACGTATGTACGTATGTACGTATGTACGTATGTACGTATGTACGTATGTACGTATGTACGTATGTATGCATGCATGCATGCATGCATGCATGCATGCATGCATTCCAGGTCTTCCCTGATCACGGCGATACTCTGTTGTATGCCACTGGATGCGGTACATATCCCTGATTGTGGATGCAGTATCGTGATGTAGTGAGGAGAGGTCCCCCGCCTGCAGCAACCCTTCATCAGTGTCATGGCAAGTCATGGTAACAACGAGTTTACGCGTATTTGATGAAATTTCGCATACATACTTTTCGGCACATAATGTATACTTTTCTTTCGGCGGTTTTGTTGTTGTTCATCTTGCAAAAAGTGCAGATAAGTGATGGAAGTACATCAAAGTCTACAAGCAGTGTATACTTATCAGATCCGCTATATTCTCCGCGTTCATAACAATTTTCCACTAGGAAATCATTTTACAGAGTAGTGCCATTAACGAAGCTGTTTCTCAACAGTGTACATACGATTAGCTCATAGAAGAACGTTCGTTTCTCAACAGTGTACACACGATTAGCTCATAGAAGAACGTTTCTCAACAGTGTACACACGATTAGCTCATAGAAGAACGTCTCTCAACAGTGTACACACGATTAGCTCATAGAAGAACGTTCGTTTCTCAACAGTGTACACACGATTAGCTCATAGAAGAACGTTTCTCAACAGTGTACACACGATGAGCTCATAGAAGAACGTTCGTTTCTCAACAGTGTACACACGATTAGCTCATAGAAGAACGTCTCTCAACAGTGTACACACGATGAGCTCATAGAAGAACGTCTCTCAACAGTGTACACACGATTAGCTCATAGAAGAACGTTCGTTTCTCAACAGTGTACACACGATTAGCTCATAGAAGAACGTTTCTCAACAGTGTACACATGATTAGCTCATAGAAGAACGTTTCTCAACAGTGTACACACGATTAGCTCATAGAAGAACGTCTCTCAACAGTGTACACACGATTAGCTCATAGAAGAACGTTCGTTTCTCAACAGTGTACACACGATTAGCTCATAGAAGAACGTTTCTCAACAGTGTACACACGATTAGCTCATAGAAGAACGTTCGTTTCTCAACAGTGTACACACGATGAGCTCATAGAAGAACGTCTCTAACAGTGTACACACGATTAGCTCATAGAAGAACGTTTCTCAACAGTGTACACACGATTAGCTCATAGAAGAACGTCTCTCAACAGTGTACACACGATGAGCTCATAGAAGAACGTTCGTTTCTCAACAGTGTACACACGATTAGCTCATAGAAGAACGTTTCTCAACAGTGTACACATGATTAGCTCATAGAAGAACGTCTCTCAACAGTGTACACACGATGAGCTCATAGAAGAACGTTCGTTTCTCAACAGTGTACACACGATTAGCTCATAGAAGAACGTTCGTTTCTCAACAGTGTACACACGATGAGCTCATAGAAGAACGTCTCTCAACAGTGTACACACGATTAGCTCATAGAAGAACGTCTCTCAACAGTGTACACACGATGAGCTCATAGAAGAACGTTCGTTTCTCAACAGTGTACACACGATTAGCTCATAGAAAAACGTTTCTCAACAGTGTACACACGATTAGCTCATAGAAGAACGTTTCTCAACAGTGTACACACGATTAGCTCATAGAAGAACGTTCGTTTCTCAACAGTGTACACACGATTAGCTCATAGAAGAACGTTTCTCAACAGTGTACACATGATTAGCTCATAGAAGAACGTCTCTCAACAGTGTACACACGATTAGCTCATAGAAGAACGTTCGTTTCTCAACAGTGTACACACGATTAGCTCATAGAAGAACGTTTCTCAACAGTGTACACACG
This sequence comes from Haliotis asinina, assembly GCF_037392515.1. Taxonomy (NCBI): domain Eukaryota; kingdom Metazoa; phylum Mollusca; class Gastropoda; order Lepetellida; family Haliotidae; genus Haliotis; species Haliotis asinina. The sequence goes on from NC_090289.1 coordinate 59,086,876, forward strand.
ATTAGCTCATAGAAGAACGTCTCTCAACAGTGTACACACGATTAGCTCATAGAAGAACGTTTCTCAACAGTGTACACACGATTAGCTCATAGAAGAACGTCTCTCAACAGTGTACACACGATGAGCTCATAGAAGAACGTCTCTCAACAGTGTACACACGATTAGCTCATAGAAGAACGTTTCTCAACAGTGTACACACGATTAGCTCATAGAAGAACGTCTCTCAACAGTGTACACACGATTAGCTCATGGAAGAATGTTTCTCAAAGCATCCTGTAATTGTTCCTTGTTTTCCAGAGTGATGATGTCTTCCGTTAAGGTATGTTCATGATACCAATGCCAATATCGCCGGAAACAAATAACCGCTCGTATCGTATACGTTGCTGTCTCCGGGTCTCGGTAGCATGAGCCCGCACCAGATACAACGACATTAGGTAGGTTGAGGACCGGCAAGCTGTGATATTTACCGTAAGTGTGTGTAAACACATCACATTGTTTTCATTAAATCTCTTTGTATTTGTGCAGAAGGTCCGGCAGTTGATGTGATCGGATTTTAACAAACTTCTGTCTATCTTTGCTTATAGAACGTCGCATTATCTTCCACAGGGCACAGAAATGTGTTTGCAGTGTGCATGTAATATACGACTTTTTCTTGTTTTCTTGGTAATAAACGTGTGCTCGAACTTTTCAATAACCCCATGGAAACGCCAATTCTGCAGCCTGCATTGTGCCATTAAGGGAATGGTTCTCACAAGAGAGCAGGCCTCCTGGTTGTGGAAGGAAACATGTACATTCTGGTGGGACACCAGTGGTTGTAAATGGGATACTTCCGAAGAGGAAATTACCCCGACTGGCACGGGGATGGATTCTGTTTGTCAGATCACTCTAACAATATGGACGATGAGGGATGAGACTTGGGGCAAATGCACTTTAGACTATTTGTTTTTATTCAAGAGTACATTAACGGCCACTGGCAATATTGTTTCTGAAACTAAACCCAACTGGTGTGTTTCTGCTTAAGGCAATGCAAACTATATAAATACTGACACTGCGAAAGTCCTCATTCGCGATATCTTTGCTTAAATGATGAGGATCCGCAAGAAAAGAGATCTGTATCAGCCTAATCCTAACGCTGAACACACGGTTGTGTGGACTGTCAGTTTGTTCCATATTGATATGCGACGATGGCACGAACTGATAAATCTTTGCTCGTCACTCTGTGAAGCATACTACGTGCTGCTTGTTGATGAAACTGAGGTATCCCAGTCTATCCTATTGCCACTTGCGTAACAGCACAGAGCAGCTGTTGTTCCGTGTCTCGCCATCAATTTGCGTTGTGTCTGTGCTTGCAGCGTGTCTATGTCTAATGTGTGATGTTCGTAATGTTTGGAAGGGAAAAGGTAAAGTCGGTGTATGTAGAGAAACAGACGCAGAGTTACGTTAGAGGATGGTACAGTGAGTGGGGGTCTTGGGTTGGGGATGGGGGTGGTGTAGATCGAATGACGTGCTAGTTAAACGGAAGAGCGACTTCTGACAGCCGATGGAAGTGCTGAAACAGTGCTGAAAGAGAGAGGTCTTGACAATGATTTGCTGACGATATTATTTTACTTGGCACAATTTAAACTGAAAATTGCAGAAATGGAATGCCTGTTTTAAGTATTGTTGTTGATATTGTTGTCTGGGTTCACAACTAACAGGTCACGTTCAGTATAATCTCATAGCAGAGACTGCAGCTAACTCAGAGCCCAGGGATTTATGACTATTTAATTCTAAGTGTAAAACAACAGGAGGTATGTATTTTACTCAAAGCTATAAGGCACTATAGTGTAGTCTGTGACCAGCTACAGCGCATCCTAATAGGGTAATCGTGATGTATCTGTTATAAACGCAGTTTGTCACACGTCACGTTTTCCCTCAGTGCGCAACGAACTTTGCTGGCAATGGGAACACAGAGTTGGCCTCGACCTCCTGTTGTCGGGCAACAATGTGTGCGTTTAGTGGGATAGTGGTACAAAAATATGCTTTAATAAATATGCACGGTTGTTTATTAATTTTATCTAAATATGTAAGCATGCAGCATTTGCAAGTACCACTAATAGTTTAAATACGGCATTAATCTGTACAAATAATCAGGATTAGCTAATGAACAAGTTATATGAAACACTGACAAGATCGTTTAGGAAACGATACAAATAATCAGGATTAGCTAATGAACAACTTATATGAAACACTGACAAGATCGTTTAGGAAACGATACTGATGCTCCAGGTAAGATCCGCACCAACTGATCACTTGTTTTATACATGTATGTTTGCCTTTGTTGTCTTGATATATGTGCACTGTTGTCTTGATATGTGTGCCCCTGTTGTCTTGATATAGGTGCCTCATGTTGCATGGATATGTGTGCCCCTGTTGTCTTGATATGTGTGCCCCTGTTGCCTTGATATGAGTGCCCCTGTTGCCTTGATATGTGTGCCCCTGTTGTCTTGATATGTGTGACCCTGTTGTCTTGATATGAGTGCCCCATGTTGCCTTGATATGAGTGCCCTTGTTCTTTTGATATGAGTGTCCCTTTTGTCTTGATACGTGTGTCCCTGCCGTCTTGATATGACTGCCCCATGTTGCATGGATATGTGTGCCCCTGTTGTCTTGATATGTGTGCCCCTGTTGTCTTGATATGAGTGCCCCATGTTGCATGGATATGTGTGACCCTGTTGTCTTGATATGAGTGCCCTTGTTGTCTTGATATGAGTGCCTCATGTTGCATGGATATGTGTGCCCCTGTTGTCTTGATATGTGTGCCCCTGTTGCCTTGATATGAGTGCCCCTGTTGCCTTGATATGTGTGCCCCTGTTGTCTTGATATGTGTGACCCTGTTGTCTTGATATGAGTGCCCCATGTTGCCTTGATATGAGTGCCCTTGTTCTTTTGATATGAGTGTCCCTTTTGTCTTGATACGTGTGTCCCTGCCGTCTTGATATGACTGCCCCATGTTGCATGGATATGTGTGCCCCTGTTGTCTTGATATGTGTGCCCCTGTTGTCTTGATATGAGTGCCCCATGTTGCATGGATATGTGTGACCCTGTTGTCTTGATATGAGTGCCCTTGTTGTCTTGATATGTCTGTTCTTGTGTCTTGATATGAGTGTCCCTGTTGTCTTGATATGTGTGCCCCTGTTGTCTTGATATGAGTACCCCTGTTGTCTTGATATGAGTGCCCCTGTTGTCTTGACCGTTTACAAGGGTGAGCATCGGAGTATGACGTGGTAAGGCACTTCACCGTGTCCACACAGACCATCTCCAACCTGTGGACCCGATACAGCAATACTGTGACTGTTAAAGACAGATCCAGGTCAGGTCGACCTAGAGTTACCATCTCCACCCAGGACCGCTACATCCGGTTGAGACATCTTCGTTCAAACACCACGGCCACATCATCCACAACAATTTAAATCCCTGGACTGCGCCGAATGTCTGACCAGACGGTGCGTATAGGTTGTGAGAAGCCAGACTTTTCGCGACCTCGACCTGGCTTTGCCCGTGTTTGACAGGACTTCCTCCAGCAAAACAATGTTCAGGTGTTTTCTTGGCTCTTGGCTTTCCCGATCACCCGATTTGTTCCCCATTGAACATCTGTGGGATACTTTTGATACACGCTTGTGCAAACATAATCCGTCACCTCACACATTACAAGAATTGCACGCTGAACCGAACTTCACAGAGATTCAAAGCATTCCTCAAGACAGCATTCGGCATCTCCTTTCTTCTATGGGTCAGCATTGCCAAGCTCGTACGATCTGTGCCGTCTGTGGTTTTACCAAACATTTTCTGGATATATGCACTAAGTACGTAAACACCGAAACAGCATGTCTAGTTTCATTCTTCGAAGAGTATACACATACACACACTCATGCATGTGTGTGCTTCGATTACTCCTGAGAATTTAGAAGCCATGACACTGATCTGAAACTTAGATGGCGTTGACCCTAACAAAAGTATCTTGAGGTCTTCATGTCTACGGGTATCGTCACGAAGCAAACTATCTGATTGTAATGGGATTTGGCTCAACGTGTCCGGCCATGTCAGTCAATTCAGGTACATAATTTGTTTTAGCACCAAAATACTTCAATGCAGAAACTGACATGGTGAATGTTCACTGAGTGTTTACTAAATAAACTAAATCCTGGCTATGGCGTTTGGAGATCAACTTTGAAGTGTTGATAGGTTTTGTCTTGCGCTAACTTCAAAATTACAACCAAACAATTTAATGTTACAATTATAAAGGATTGCACAAGTATGAAGTAAGTACACAAGCAAACAGATAAACAGAACATCACCAAAGGAAACTGAGTTTATTTGTAGTACACTGTGTTGTCAATAACATCCACAAGCCACCCAAATATTATTATTTGACGCTTCTTGCAATAAATCCCATCACTAATTACCGAAAAATGTCAGTAAACATGCAAATTTGTTTTGACTTGCTCCATGCAAAAGCATGGGGATGTTTTAAGTTCACACTTATATTGAATCGAAAAGATTATAGTTTTATACCTCACTTAGGGCCTCTGGCATGTCAGCAAGGGTTGCTCCAAATGAATTGGAAGATTTTACGTGTGGTAGGTATCCAACCTTCCGGTACAGTTTTGAGCAGCTGCGATCAATTTTCGACATTGTGAAATACGATAGGTACCTTCTCCATTTGAACACAGTAAAACTAGAGTTTTTTCGGATACACCTTGCTCCACAATTTGTAACACTGTTTGACGTCATATCTAAGATGTAGTTTTGAATATTTTTTGTAAGATCTATTCCCAGGAAATCGTAGACTTGTTTGTATATATGAAGTGGGTCGAGTGCAATGTCCTCGTAACGCACAGTTAATACGCGGCCAGGGAATCTCTTCTTATAACCGATAGACCTTTCAACATCGGAATACATCTTGCCACATGTTGCCTCTGCAGAAGCAGTAATTCCATCAGGTAGATGCCCGACTTTATTTTGTGAAGCCAAGAGGCCTCGGGGGTCCCGTAGAAGATGAATGACCTTGAACTCAGGATATGTGGACAGGAGGTGATACATGGCGATCATGTTTGTGCGGATGACCTTGGCGAATACTACCCTTGACGTGGCACACGTTGACCGGACTGGTCCGAGGCATTCGTGTAAATCAGATATAGATTTCACATTCCTGGTGCAGTTGAAATAGTCGGTGGTACTGAGACTATTGACCAAGTGATGTTGCGTGAGGGTCATATAGTCCAGGGAGGACAGGTTACACGTCAGTAACGATTCCAGAATATGTTGGTGTCTCTCAACTTTTTTAGAGTTGAATCTGAAACAAGAAATCATTGGGTGAAACCAGAAATCATGAAATGAAACCAGAAACCATGATGTGAAACCAGAAATCACGGAGTGAAACCAATCAGCGGACGTGAAACACGTTGTCACAGATTAACCGCATTCGTGAGCTTTCATTGGACATGTCAAAAACAAAGAACTCGATTCCGTAATATTGTGGAATATTGTAGAATACGGTGCACTCTCGCACGCACGCACGCACGCACGCACTTTGTCCAGCACGAACACCAGCGGTGAGGTCTTATTTGACGTCAGCTGAGTTCAGAGATCTCGCACTGTAACAAACCCCAGTCTGGAACACGATGATACAGTGACAAATTGTAGGTGCTAACGGATGTCTATTAGAGAGTCGACATCTTGCAGGAAACACAAACGACAGGTCTGTCCAGATATAAGCCACTATGGGCATATGTACATGTAGATCATGGTATACCCTACGATAGACGTACATATCTTTGTAAACCCCACAACTGACATATGTAGTTCACGATTTACGCCACTCTTAAAATACATAGCTTGTGGAAATTCCCACGATTTGTATTTATAGCTCGTGATATACCACACTTTTGACACATTATATAGCTCATGGTATACGTTTGACACGTGCACCTCATGGCATACCGTACTATTGACACTTGTAGCTCATTATATCAAATGAAGTGACCACCAAAATGCCACTCACCTTTTGTTGTTGATGTCAAAATAGTGAGATAACTGTTTCTCCATAGAGAATAACGGTTCAAACATGTAGAATACATCCGGGCTCTGTTGTACGACATCACCCGTGAGGCTTGACCCACTCCTCATGTAGGCCAGGAGAACAACCTTCGTAGCTGTGGATGTTGACGCAGAAACATCTAAACACAACGATGGCCTGTTTCACACAGTGTGTACAGCAATATTCATCCAAGATGGCATGACATAAAGATATACTTAGTAACCATTGAATGCTATCGCTGGTCCCGACCCGTGATCTCGGGTTAGAATAATTAAGTGCATTTATGATGCCCTAAACTCCCCTGACTAGGTGAATGACCATAGTGTTTACAATCAAAGCAGGGTTATTACCCCGAATAGCCCAAGCTGTCTGTGAGGCGCAAGAAGGTTATTGCTCACATGAATTATTCCACCGGGTACCTATTTTCTGCTGGGTGAACAGAGGCAGTTTTGAAGAAACTAACTTCGCTAAGCTGAGATCGCGCGTATTACGTGTTGTAGTATCTGCGTGGTATCGATGTCTGCACAGGGGCACACCCGACGACACGCGAGTAGTTCCAATCACCCTCTCCATTCTGACGTAATACGCAAGCCACAAGTTACATCTACACATCACGTGACATCAGATGCTATAAGACATACAGCTGCATGTCAGAATACTACAATCCTCCCACAGTTAGTACTGAAAACAGCCATTATTTTCAAATATAATGTTTGTAAATGTTTAAATCTACCACTAGTCAAACATGCAATAAATATGTTACAACAAATAAATATACCATCAAACATGTTTCACTTTCATAAATACACAATCTCATAATGACATAATATAAAACATTCAAATAGTCATTTCTTTACATAGTCTTCCAAATATGCAGGAGCACCACGTGTCCTTTGAGATCTTCTGAAAAAGGCAGTATCTGCTGACAGTGTAGCAGATCCACTCAGTTCATTTTCTTCTTCAGTTTCAGTCACATTAGTACTCAGATCTACAGGTAGATCAGTACACAACTTATCCAGTAAAGTTCTCTGGCACTGAAGTTGCTTGCACTGGTGACTCAGTTCTGTCTAATACCAAGTTTCTCGGAATCATATCTTCAGGAATCTGAACAAGTTCACTGGATCCTTACATAGAACATCTCTAAAATTGAGCATTTCTTACACAGATAACACCTGTATCACAGTTCACAACCTAGAATTATCCTTGTTGATGATCACATATTTTACAGGTTTGGGAGTTAACTTATCACGCGCGAAATTAGCAATGTACACCAGATCACCAACACTAAACATATGGTGTTTCACACTGTTCTTCACATCTGCATATGTCTTCATCGTCACTGCATAACAGAGTATTCTTGATAATAATGGATAAGGTTTTGAGGAGTACAGCATTGGATACTTAGTTTTAATGTTTCTATGAAGCAATAACAGGAGGTTCACCAGTAGCTCAATGTTGAGTAGCTCTATACATTTGTAGAATTCTGGGCAACTATCGTTTCCAGTTATTCCCATCAGTTGATGCAGAACGGAATGCTTTCTTCAAGAATCTATGATTTAAGCGTTTGATCTATCCATTTCTCTTAGGAAATATGGCCAGGAACGGATATGTTTTATCCCTGCCATCCTCAAGTATTTGACAAACTGTACACTCACAACTTGGTGACCATTATTAGAAACTATACTCCCTAGGAAACCATGTTCGGAAAATATTCTTTCCAAACCTTCATTGAGAGCACTTGATGCAATGTCTTTAATCACCACTGGAAATGAATGCGAAGAAAAGTGGTCTACCAACGTTAACACGTAGGCTGAATCAATAGGACCAATGTCTTGGTGCTGGATGTACAGGTTGGAATGGAGTGTCATTTCTTAAAGACTGATTCAGAGCACAGGTTGCACACTTGTTAACAAGTTGTTCCACATCACAATCCATCTTTGGCCAAAAGAATCGTGTACGAAGGAATTGTTTAGTGCGCTCTATCCCTTGATGTGTCTCATGAGCCATACTCAAAACTCTAGACCTCAGTGATCGAGGAATCACTATTTTCTCTCCTCTCAAAAGAATTGAGTCATGTGTTGAGAGTTCGTTCTTGAACTTCAGATACTCCACCGGCACATCACTCATCCGTCTTTTCAGCACTTCAAACTCTCACAATTTGGATGAACAGTTTTTGATTTCATCTACTGTAATTGAATCAATATCTAGTACACATGTGCCAGCCACAGATCTGATATAATAGTCAGCCACATTATCACATTTCTTGGATGATAAAGATTGTCTTGAGAAGAAATCTGCAATATTAGATTTGCCAGCAATATGTCTAATTTGGGAATCATATCCATGTACTTCCATGCAAATCTGTAAATTCTCTGGGGTAACTGAACTGTTTTCTCTTGCATGAACGGACTATTGTAAAAATAAACTTCCTTGACCAACGATACTTGTGAAAATGTTCCAAAGACCAGATACATCCTAATGCTTCTCGCTCTAATTGTGAATACCTACGCTGTTTCTGTCAAGGAACGAGTAGCAAATGCGATAGGTTGAAAACTACCATCATCTTGCTCTTGAAGTAAAACTGAAACCAAACCAACTTAACTAGCATCACAAACCATAATAGTTGGAGCATCAACATCATAGAAAGCTAAACATGTGGCTTTACTAATAGCCTTCTTCAAAGATACAAATGCTGACTGACAAACATCATTCCATCTCCATTTCACGCCAGTTCTCGCGAGAAGACGTAATGGTTCAGATAGATCTGCAAAACTAGGAATATAATCTTCATCAAGTAATTGCACACTCACCGGTGCTGCCACATGTTCATTTTCAACCATATTGCTACACACTGTTTACACAGTTTGGAAAAGTCAAAATTTATGAATGTCAAGGCAAGTTCGACTAACCAAAATATGGAGAATGTTCTCAATACCCAGTTCATGATGAGAAATATTCACATTGCTTTTGAGATGGTGTAGACGACTGTAGACCAAACTTGCGACATGCCGTGAATCGTGACACTGACGGGTGAGAAACATGTGATGTACGAGAATAAATGGCATCTTCATGAGTGCAAAAGTTCTCACTCAAAGTTCTGTTCGAAAGTTCCACCAATTAGTGAGAGTTCGTATCACTAACATAGTTCATGTCGCATGTGTATCACCTTCTCTTGAGGCATTACGACACATCCCATCCTCGTCGCCATTGTAGTATCTACATCGGACACACATACAACGACATGCGAGTAGTCACCCGCTTTAATCTGACGTAAACGCAAGCTCACAAGTTACGTCTACACATCAGTTGACCTCAGATGATATAAGACATACAACAATATTTTAGAATACTACACGTGTGCTTCGGTGGCGGGACAGAACTGATGTCATGGAAACTCGCCGGAGTCAAGCTGCCACCGGCCACCTGTCCAAGAACTTGCCGAGTTCAGCGTTGCTTAACTCGAACTGATTTGTGACTTGAGCTCTATGCAGAGGTTCACATACAACCGCAGATCTTATGTCTGCTGCTAGGGCGGGTGATTAGAACAGACCTTAATGTCTATTGCTAGTGCCGCCATGGGTCCCCGGTTAGAACAGGTCCTTTAGTTTATTGCGGATTACAGTGTCTTAGGCGTTCTATATTTCCCGCTCAGTAAACCCACTTACCAACAAAATACCTGAACTTTAGTTTGTTGTCACATTTCACCCTTACTCTAAAGCGATGGTATGATATAGTTAGACAAGAAATCCAACAGGCAACTCCCTGCTCCATATGTAGATGCGTGCATACAGATTGATGTTCATAAGTCAACACTTATAATATATGACACAGCTATACATCCTATGTAAAAATATTACACATGACAATACACCGGGTAATTACACATGTTGATAAAATTACACAAATCACATGTTGCGTCTTTAGGTGAGACAGACAGGTTGCCATAAGTTACATGCTCCTACCTGGATGTTGTCCTCTTTCCTCTGCGGTAACACCAGGTACCGGTGGGGGTAGAAGTTCTCCGGAATCTTGGAAAAAAAGCATAGTGAAAACGTGTTTCTCTCTGACAAACTCTAGCACGGAATGAACAGTTTTCAACCCTATTCATCCCCTAATACGATATATATGACCTGGGCATGTGGCAAGGTGGCCACAACACAAAAGGTAGCCGATGTCAGTCCAAATGACCATTCATGTCAGGACTAATGATGATGTCAGTGAAATGTCTCCACGTTAGTATGTTTAATCAATGTCGGCTACTCAACAACACGTGCTGTTCATACACAAAACACTGATATGGTATTGCAGTTTCACTCTTTTATGAGCACGAAATATTCTATTCCCCTTCAAATGTTCACTGTTAAATAAAAAAATGTTAAGCAAAACGATCATTCGAAAGCCTTTCCTCATACATGCCCCTCCTGATATTCACGACACTCAGTACACACACATTGAAGGTGCATTTAATAAACACGCACTGCTTGCACTGTTAAGTTACGAGGCCAAAAGAAAGCAAAACCTCTGGGTTTTCCCAGTTTTTAGTGACATAAACTTCCACAAATATTATTAAAGAATTCATATGTGTTAACGTACCCATCGTACTCCAGTGACGGCTGAAGTAGATGACCACAGTCGTGACAAAGGGCACAATCCAAAGGCACACTTTACGTCCTGACATTTTCAATATAACTGAAATTATACTACGTTGGCACCTGTGGACGTAGTCGATGAAACCTAGATTGGGAATATGGGTGGTCGCAATTATCAGCGGATGACATCGATATGTGCGGTCTTGCTGGTTCCAGTAAAATGTACCAGGGGCACGCTACTGAAGCTATATGTAATTGTATAAGTTGGTACAAACGAACCGAAATGGATGGTGTATCGTTTCGGTAAAGTAAACGTAATGCCATCACATCTAGTTTGTTAATACCATATTTTAACCACGCAAATGGCACGTAATAACCAGCTTCGGGTTAGACCCCAAGTACGCTAGATGTAGGTAAACATTTCAACATTAAAGCATTTCAAGTTTATACGAGAATACTGTTAAATGTTTGTCATTTGTAACTGGGTACATCTGAACGGGATTCTCAGATGTCGGAGATATCTCTGATAAGATGTCGTATGGCCAGGCGTCACGGATCAAGAGGTGGACTGTTGAGTGCAATAACCCAATACGTGCAACACAAATATCAGACAGTTCAGTAGAATCATGTTACATTATCTCAAGAACTGACTTTGTCATGCTACATGGCATTGTAAACGTAAACCCGGCGAACAAACCTTATTGCTCATTATCACCAAGCAGTGAGGAAACATATCATACTGAAGTCAATCAGCGCAAACCCATCAGGACAGGACAGGACAGGTACGTTCAGTCTGCCTGTCTGGTTCTTTAGATAATCAACCTGTAGACAACAACTCAGAATCTGTGTCATGAAACGTCGTATATTCTGTCGTCAGGTAAACTTAGTAGGTGTCTCCAATATATTTTCCAGATTAAAGAATTGTTTCATCGAAAGGCCTTGGGTAAACCGAAAACTGCTTCACTCAGCACATGAGCTGCATCACCTATTGGAGTGTATCATCCCCCACCGTAATCAACAAAATCGGATCCCGAGTCCAGGTCAGGGTCACAAAGTTCTTTCAACGTTTTGACACAGGTAGAGTCCCGAGAAGGGATCTCTGGAGGCACACCAACAGCAGGAAGTCTTCATGATAATTGACAAAAAGCAAACTGGGCCCTAAAACTGGGTTATAATTTGTATTTGCCGCCCAGATGCTGTAAAAAACTAATATCCCGTCTACGTGTGATTGTGTGTTGTTTGAGGCATAATCAGCGATATTCCACCTGCATCACAGCAGTCTGTGGATGATGACACGGTTGGCCTCCTGTGTATCTATCTGCCTGTGCAGGTCACATGGTTGACCACCTGTGTATCTATCTGCCTGTGCAGGTCACATGGTTGGCCCCCTGTGCATCTATCTGCCTGTGCAGGTCACATGGTTGACCACCTGTGTATCTATCTGCCTGTGCAGGTCACATGGTTGACCACCTGTGCATCTTTCTGCCTGTGCAGGTCACATGGATGGCCATCTGTGTATCTATCTGCCTGTGCAGGTCACATGGTTGACCACCTGTGCATCTATCTGCCTGTGCAGGTCACATGGTTGGCCACCTGTGTATCTATCTGCCCGTGCAGGTCACATGGTTGGCCTCCTGTGTATCTATCTGCCTGTGCAGGTCACATGGTTGACCACCTGTGTATCTATCTGCCTGTGCAGGTCACATGGTTGACCACCTGTGCATCTTTCTGCCTGTGCAGGTCACATGGATGGCCATCTGTATATCTATCTGCCTGTGCAGGTCACATGGTTGACCACCTGTGCATCTATCTGCCTGTGCAGGTCACATGGTTGGCCACCTGTGTATCTATCTGCCTGTGCAGGTCACATGGTTGGCCTCCTGTGTATCTATCTGCCCGTGCAGGTCACATGGTTGGCCTCCTGTGTATCTATCTGCCTGTGCAGGTCACATGGTTGACCTCCTGTGTATCTATCTGCCTGTGCAGGCCACATGGTTGGCCCCCTGTGTATCTATCTGCCCGTGCAGGTAGGACATGATGAACACGCACAAAGCAGTTACCTTGCCACCGGATCCCCTTAGTCGACTCATACTACAAACATACTGATGATTCGTATCTGAACAGCTGTCAGAAATTGAAAAAAAATCCACTTTTCATGTGTAAAATTTGTCTATATAATATGTGAAAGTGAGAAATATCTGTTAAACAAAGTTCGACCTACTAGTAACTACAACCTCAGTGGTAGCGAGATACGAAACGTAGGAAAATGCCTTTACTGTAACAAGCGACTTATATCGAACAGACCATGGCATTTTTGCAAATTTGTATGCGATGATATTGAATTACAAAGGACGCCTTGAAAAAAGCTCATTTTGAAATTATAAACGACAGGGGACTTAAAAACATAATAACTAAAATACTGAAACTATTAAGGATGTAGATACCATGGCGTGTCACTATCACTGAAAAGAGGAGGGGTCGTCTCAAAAGTAAACTAGGACAGGTGTCGCATGATGGGGGCTGGGGGATATCAGCTGAGATAAGATAATATCCTTTCAGGGGATTAAACTAGGGAAACAAAAGGCATGTCACAACAATTTTTTATAGACCCGTCTCCGATGTTATCTACAGCAAAGTAGGTTCCTTCCAGAATCAGGTCAACCTCTGCCTTGACTGCACTGATCATTTCTGAACCCATGTTTTCAAGTACATGTTTCGAAACCTCACATCAGGTTCATAATCTTAGTTTTGAAATGACCATTATTTATGAGTAATACAATTTTGTCTTGCTATCGTTGACCATGAAGTATCACAAAGTGGTGATGACTGGTTTTGAACCTGGTCTCGAAAGCGCAAGTGCATGACACGGGTTGCGCATGTAGAGCACGTGCAAAACACATGCAAATCAAGGTGTTTGCTACCAGTTGCATCCCAATTACAACCGGCTGTTTCATCATTTGAAAGCTATTCCATTAAAGTTGTTCTGCTCAGGACATGTACGCGAAAGATTTGCACAAATTTAACATGACACATATATGTGTTTTACATTCATGACGGTTCATAAGTGGGTAAAACAGACAGACAGACAGATAGACAGACCTCAGTATAGAGGCCCTGGCCCAAATCCAAACATAATTCAATTTAAGTCACTGAGTATATTTTAAATTGATCCTCTTCTCAGCATGATGAAAGAAATGTCCAACATCATAAAGAGTGTTTGTGTTGGAATCTTTTAAAATGTTAACAACAGACATAAGGTTGTGTGGTTTCTTTAGAGTATTACTAAGGTATTTCTTTCCAATATCTGCATATAGTGCGCATATAGTGCGCATTCCAGCAAAATATGATATTCATCCTCAGTGGCATTTACATTATACGTTTAGCGTTAGCTACACAGCCTTAGACGTCTATCAGTATTAGTGTATCTTCCCGTCTCTATGGCAGTTTTAATGTTTGAACATCTAAATCTGGAAATAACAGTTCTGACATGAAGAGGTAAATCACAACATAAGTACTTTTCAACATCCAACAAAGATTTGTACGATTTGTAGAGATAACATTTAGGTGTAGACTCCAGAGACGAGTACCATGCCAGCTGTACATTATCACATAACCGCTGTTTGAACATAGATATGAAAGTTTTTGAATCTCCACCACTGTGGCCTAACCAGGCGTAACCAAAACCAAAGTGAAATAGCAAATGTTTAACCTTACTAGCCCATGTAATTCTACCATTAATTGCTAGTATTGTCTTGTTTGCCTGAGATGCTAGCACTGTTTGCGCCTAACTCCGGGCAAGTTTCGGAGTAACTGTTAGAGCTACTTCAAGAGGATCTCCTTTTAGTACCATTTCTCATAAGACCTAAGCGGACACCCTGTCTAAATACAACAACCTTAGTTTTCTTCAAATTTACACACATACCTGTATTATTGCAAAGTAGTTGTAGATTACAGTCATCTGCCAGAGCAGAAACATCATCTGTAAACATTAAGCCCTACAAGCCATCTACATTGCGTGAAATAAACATCCCTCTGCCACCTACATCCTATGGTCTACTGTAGAATAGCCAGGTCTAAAACCAGCTTGAAAGTCACCTAGCACATTATTTTCATCACACCATGTCTGCATGGGTGACTTGTTGTTTGCGAACAGTTTAATGCGAGACATAACTTCCTCTTGTGTTATGGGCTGGTTGAGTGTACCTGTAGAGGATTGAGTGTCAGTAACCTGTAGACTGTGTTGGAGTTGACTTATGTTGTCCGCAGTGAGTACTGTTTGGAAGTGATCATGCCACTGTTTACAAGTTATTAGTTGGGAAATGCGACTGGACATTCTATTAAGTTTAATAAGTTTCCAAACTGTCTAGGGTCTGATCTAGCTGCAAACCACTCCCCATCTAAGCCCTCAGTTTTACAAGCTCTGTTCCCGCTGCTCTCAGGTTTTCCATTCCCGACCAAGACCTCAGAGTTTATGCCTACTATCATTATACAGTCCTGTCGATCTTCGGGCGGTCATGCCACCTATTGTTACGAGAGTGTATTTTCTGTAAATTGTATTATTGATTAAGTGATAAATATTATTGGGTCACAACGTTTAGTGTTTTGAGTGATAGTTAATACGGCTCACATTTCGTATCATAAATATTCAGTGCTTTTCGTACAGTAACAGCAGGCTTTACGGTAGCGCTTTAGAGTTACCTCCCTTTGACTATGTGTTTTGATTAACTTTTAACTTCCGGGAGGCTGATCGAATAACGTCTACGTTGATGGAGAAGGTCGCAAAGTGCTCGAAAGTTCACGAATTAGTGACTTTATATATAACGCCTGGTTATTGTGTTGACCATACAGAGATTAGCTGGAGTACATAACTCTGCCTGCCTCCGGCAACGCTTGACCTACATAACCTCTGCCTGACCGTTTGCTGTGTTACATTCAGTATAACTGTTTCTCGTTCTCAAACGAAGACTTTGGTGCGTTGATATTATATTTCTCAGCCATTACTTTAGAGTTGACTCAGCTGCATTGTACATGAAACCTCTCTTGTGAATCTTTGTATTCTTGCCTTTGTTTGCTCAATATAAAGTAAATGAAAATTTCAGACTTCTCATTGTTATATTTTGCTGGTTCTGAGAATATTTATTATACCTTTTATCACCTCAATTTCAAAAGTAACACTACATATTTTGAAACATTATCTACGATGGGTGATCTAAAGTCTATGATACCCATGCTCTTTTACATATCTCGACATAAACTTATGAAAGAACACACGTACGATATTTATCAATAGATCAGGCATAGTCAACACTTCCAAAAACACCCCATAATCTCTCAGAGATAACCACATGCATTTCATTTCATCCGTCGTCATACCTGGCTGAGCGACCTAATGGCCATGTATAGTCGTATTTGTCCTCAGCTTCGCCCGGTAAACATAGTTTTCTGGATATCCTATTTCATGTCCCACTGAACGCCCAGTTTGGCCCAGTATAAACACTGATTACCATAATATAACTGATGTTTTATTTTACACCAGCTGCACTCGCCAGTTTGGCCCACTATAAACATTGATTATCATTATATAACTGATATTTTATTTTACACCAGCTGCACTCTCCAACTGAATGCTGTAGACACGCAGGTGCTGGTTACGCCCTTTGCAGTGGTCGCTGTCACATTCGCAAACTAGATGTATGTTTTGTTTGAATTCCGAGCACGCAATACTAGATATGGATGTGTGAATCTTCACCATTTTGAAGTCCTCGTATCATCTTCTCTGATATTGCTGGATGTGTGAATCTTCACAGTTTTGAAGTCTTTGTATCATCTTCTCTGATATTGCTGGATGTGTGAATCTTCACAGTTTTGAAGTCTTTGTATCATCTTCTCTGATATTGCTGGATGTGTGAATCTTCACAGTTTTGAAGTCTTTGTATCATCTTCTCTGATATTGCTGGATGTGTGAATCTTCACAGTTATGAAGTCTTTGTATCATCTTCTCTGATATTGCTGGATGTGTGAATCTTCACAGTTTTGAAGTCTTTGTATCATCTTCTCTGATATTGCTGGATGTGTGAATCTTCACAGTTTTGAAGTCTTTGTATCATCTTCTCTGATATTGCTGGATGTGTGAATCTTCACAGTTTTGAAGTCTTTGTATCATCACCTCTGATATTGCTGGATGTGTGAATCTTCACAGTTTTGAAGTCTTTGTATCATCTTCTCTGGTATTGCTGGATGTGTGAATCTTCACAGTTTTGAAGTCTTTGTATCGTCTTCTCTGATGTTGCTGGATGTGTGAATCTTCACAGTTTTGAAGTCTTTGTATCATCTTCTCTGATATTGCTGGATGTGTGAATCTTCACAGTTTTGAAGTCTTTGTATCATCTTCTCTGATATTGCTGGATGTGTGAATCTTCACAGTTTTGAAGTCTTTGTATCATCTTCTCTGATATTGCTGGATGTGTGAATCTTCACAGTTTTGAAGTCTTTGTATCATCTTCTCTGATATTGCTGGATGTGTGAATCTTCACAGTTATGAAGTCTTTGTATCATCTTCTCTGATATTGCTCAGGTTTGGCAAACTTCTCTTTGTGAATCTAGGATTATTTTCAAAGAGACGACAAATATACCAACAAATACAAAGTGTAGTTGTATGACGGATGGAATATGTTCTATTCCAGTAGGGCAGATAAGCTACTACACCTGTGTTTGACGTAGTGACCAGCAATCTAACTCAACTTCATTAGCGTAAGGTTGTGTTTATCACCGACCTTTTAGGCGGATCAGTAATCAATAAATGTTTCTTGTACATACTACAGGAGAGTGATCGTTATTGCAACGTGCACATTAACTAATCGTAAAAGGCCGCGATAACGTTGATCAGTTTGAATCTGTGATGGTAAATCTTACTGTGAATTCACTCGATATATGTTGCTGTCATGCAACAGTGACCTTAGACATATCTCAATCTTACCAGATACCCAGCCGCCTTGAACGGCATCACATTCAGCAAGTAGCACCAAGTAGCACATGATAAGAAAATGTCCAGAATATATAGACCAGTGTACACAACTGTATTGAGGGCCAATACAACGGACGTTATAGATCTGAAATAACAACGAATACAGAATTTTACTGGGTAATCTCTACCCAAGTCTACCCAGCGGTAATTGTATGAATGCTTGCTTGTCAAGTCCGACATGTCGGTGGCAGGAGTTGTCATGTGTTTGTCTTAATGTCAACAGAACATCAGACATCGTCGGAAACGTGAACCGTAGAGCGGCTAGCACAATGCGTCTAACGATGGATGGGTTTACCTGTCCCTGTCAGACGCCCATTCATGAAGACCGTAATAACTGTCTACATATTAGTATCAGTATCAGACATTTGGCTTGACATTTCCAAGTAATTTCAAACAAATATTAAGTACAGTCAAAGAGTAATGTCCAAACTTGGAACATCAATTCCCGGTATTCCAGCAGTATCGCATATCAAGTGACAGTACGAAATATACCTTGTACTTTAGCACGTGCTATCTGCCAATATTACACTGAGCAAATGTGAATCATTTGTATACATAAATCTATGCACTGACACGTTTCCAGTGTAACATTAATTGTTATATGCAGCATAATGTCGGTGATAAACTGGTTATCAGATGCTAATGGTGGCGGAGCGATCGTATTGCAATACTTCATTCGGCAAAGGCATCAGAGGATTGCTTTGACACTATCTCGACATTGCTTGTTCGAGAACTTTATCTAAGCTTGATCAATAACGTTGTTTCCTGCGATACACATGAGGCTCACTTATTGACAACGGTTGAAAATATGCCACAAATCATTTCTGACAGGAATACCTTTCACGTGGAAAATATTCCTACTTGATTGAAACTTGATGGTTCGAGTGTGGACCATGTTACGTGCATATACGCTTGGACCTCCATTATGGGTTTTCTGGACAAACAATGAAATGAACGATCTTCCATGGATATACGTGCAATACTATACTGCTTTGTTTGTGTTTACTGATGGGGTTGTCACTTCATCATGTGTGTCCAGATCATTTAAAAATGCATCCTAGCCAAAACTATTATCTGTAATGCTGGCAACAATTAAACAAGGTCTAATGACATACTGATAAAATATTTGCATTACACGTGGATCTTGAAATGATTTTGGTTTTGAAGATCAGGGAAATGTCTCATGATACACGGATCACTATGCACTGAAGTTGAAATTAATGATGTGGTTCATCAGGTTTTTGTATCTTTGAAGGGTTGAGGAAATTACAGGTGTCAGTCAGTGTTAACAATGGAAGTAACACAGAACAATTTAGATCTACTGGATCTCATCATCGAACATATTTATCACCATCGTGGATAGGCCATTTTAATGCTTTACTGAGGCACTGAATGATTCACAATGCGCGCCCAGCAAAACAGACGTACACTAGAAGGGACAAATATAAACAGGAAAGCAAATTGTTCAGCAGAAGAAACATGAACTAGATGGAATAAATACATGCATGAATGCACATTGTCAGCACAATGTTTAGACATAGCGTAGATGGGATTAATACAAACATGAACGCACAATATTAAGACGTGTGTGAACACCCATCGTAATACCTCAACTAAAGCCTAATTCAGATTTGCACACAACCAACGATGTGCATGGTGTCTTATTTGAATCGATCTGGATTTGCATAGCAGTTACGATGGTTTAGTAGAATGCTTGGAGAACGCGATATTTCTAAACAGGCGCTCTTTCTTGCCCATAGCCTCTGGGAAATGTGTCAGATCCCACTTTGACTCAAGCATTTTCATGGCGCGGTCATTCAATACACTCAGATACAGCGTCTTCTTCGCGTGGTTGGTAGGGTGTGTGTGTTCGAAGCCCACTTAGGTGGTGTAGTGGATACAGCAGCTGTACAGAGACAACCTCGGTGGCGTCGTGGGCTTAGGGTATATACAGAGACAACCTCGGTGGCGTCGTGAGCTTAGGGTATATACAGAGACAACCTCGGTGGTGTAATAGATACAGCATCCGTGCAGAACAAAACCTCCGTGGTGTAACGTACGCAGCATTTGTGCAGAGACAACCTCAGTACTGTAGTGGATATAGGGTCTGTATAGAGGCAACATCCGTGGTGTAGTGGATTGATGAGGTTCTCTGCAGAGGCATGCCCCGTGGTGTAGTGGATTGAGGAGGTTCTCTGCAGAGGCAACCTTCGTGGTGTAGTGGATTGTGTAGGGTCTCTGCAGAGACAACCTCCGAGGTGCAGTGGATTGAGGAGGGTCTGTGCAGAGGCATCCTCCGTGGTGTAGTGGATTGAGGAGGGTCTGTGTAGAGGCAACCTCTGTGGTGTAGTGGATTGAGGAGGGTCTCTGCAGTAGCATCCTCCGTGGTATAGTGGATTGAAGAGGGTCTCTGCAGAGGCAACCTATGTGGTGTAGTGGATTGAGGAGGGTCTGCCGAAACAACCTCCGTGGTGTATTGCATAGATCCAAAGTTACCTCATTTGTATTTCACTTAATCATTGTTCACTAATATACCAGCTCATCTGATCTGACAAACTGACATTAGAAAGGGTCAGTCTGACAGAACTATGCCCTGGAGCACCAGGGGACGTGCCAGCAAAATCAAAGGCTGACATTATGACTGTGTCGACTTGGATACATGTGGTGTAACAAGGACTGACCAGTCTTTAACGTAATCACTTTGTCTCTCATGTTGTATAAATACCTGGTGCTTGCATTTGCAAATACTCCCGATATTTCGTTTTCGTTTTCACACATTTTATTTTCAACTTAGGAAATAAATCTTTGCGAAATTACAGGGGTGTTTTTCGTCTCAACATGCTCGTTTTTTTCAAACATTTCCAATTACGATCATGTAGTACAAGCCAGCAGTGACATTAAGGACTTAAAGGAATCTTTACGAAGTTATCTATAGTTTCTCTCAGATACCAAACAGCGTTTTCAGGAGTTCGTTTCGATATATGTTGACAGCAGTCGTCATTGAGACATTGTCTGTGCTTGTCATGTTGTGGTAGATGAGTATTGCGTGGGAGCTTATGCAGGTGAAATACATTTATGTAGGAAATATAGCCTTATGAACGTGGTATACAGTTATGTAGGTGATATAGCGTTATGTTGATGTTAGCATAATTAAATATAACATTCAATAAACGTTGAAGACCATCGGGTGTACAACTTAGTAAGGTTGTATCATCTGTAGGATACCAGAGGTAGTGGCCCAACTGAGCCTTAAAACTCATCCTGAATTATCAAAGTATTTAACAGTAGGTGATATAGAGTTATGTAGGCGACATAAAATTATGTAGTGATATAGACTTATGAAGGTGATATAATGTTATGTAGGTGATATAGAGTTAGGTATGTGATATAGAGTTAGGTAGGTGGTATAACGTTGTGTAGGTGATGCAGAGTTATTGTAGGTGATAGAAGTATGGAGGCAATGCATCGTTATCTAGGTGATATAACGTTATGTAGCTGATATAACGTTGTGTAGGTGATATACACTTATGCAGCTGATATAACGTTGGGTAGGTGATATACACTTATGCAGCTGATATAACGTCGGGTAGGTGATATACACTTATGTAGCTGATATAACGTTGTGTAGATGATATACACTTATGCAGCTGATATAACGTTGTGTAGGTGATACAGAGTTGTGTAGGTGATTCAGAGTTGTGTAGATGATACAGAGTTGTGTAGGTGATGCAGAGTTATGTAGGTGATATACACTTATGCAGCTGATATTGAGTGATGTAGATAGTATAGGGGTACTCTTTGTCGGAGGGGTACGTGGTGTGGTACAGGGGAGAACACTAGTAACAGACATTATTGACATTTTGTCTTACTGCTGGTCACATGGCAACATAGGCTCTCCAGCTTCTGGCGCATACATTCAGAATCGTCACGTGATGACTATACTAGCAAACCGTTATTTGTGAGAACGTGTGAGTGGGTATTACTGGAAGCTTTCTGTCGTCTTACATTTAAAGTAATTAACTTGGAAAGGGGATTGCTACTATCTAAAAGGTCTAGCCAAGACACTTTCGGAATCAATTCCACTGAGAATGTGATTATCGCTTTAGGTATGGAGAAACCATTATTTGTGTTGCCTGAGATTACAGGTAAACCTGGCACAGCCTGGCCTGACTCTAATCGCCTATACCAGAGACGCGCTGGTTTGTCATTTCACCGTAAGCCTGCGTCGCGGCTGGCAGTCGTGAATATCTGCTTGTGTACTGACAGATTCCGGTAATGGAGCGGGCACTGAAGCGGCGGGGATTGTAGGACGGATATGTGGGTAGACTAACGACAAGTGGATATCAACGCCTGAAAGTAAGAAGAGGAATAATTTCTAGGTTCTTGTGTTCACAAATATATTTCGTCATTTACAAATACTTTCCCTATTCGATCTCGTAACTGCTCATTACCGTGTGCGAGTGTTCATTTAATCTATTTTCAGTATGAATGTTTTAATAACCCGTGCAAGACCCACAATCACGACGTCTCCCCAACCAGCAGGGTTTTGGTGTTTTCTCGATCTTGTCCAATAGGTGAATGCTACACTGTGGACATTAACAACCAAAACAGTTGATATCCAAAAAGTCTGTGTCTAAAGTTACACATATTTTAGAGGTGCTTCAAATTTCAGAGTTCCACCCATTAATTCCTTGCGAAAAACGCATACACTTCTTCACAGCAGCTTCGTCCGCGTTAGGCAAGTGACATGGCTGAGTAGGTCTTCGAACAGACCAAAAGGCTGTGTCAGCAACACAGCAGTGTATGCGCCGTCTGCAGGGTCTGCAGTGCACCAGATTGTATTGGGGGAGCATTTGGCGTTCACAGTGAACTGAGTGTCGTCTGTTGCAGGGGGCTGAAAGATTCAGACTCGTCGAAACCATGAGATGAACCGTAAAACAGAAAATACACATGTGATATTAACTTTGTCCGTTTGATTTTACTTGTGCAGATTATTTACTCTCAGCCATTAGCAGCTTGTCAGTAGCTTCCTAAAGAACATCACACATATGGAAATTGGTTGTGCGCACCCGATGTAATCCAGCATACGTGCTGTTGACGTACATGGAGTCAGTGAACATAGAAATAGTAACATTAGATTCCAAAGGTTATGCTAAAATGAACAGTCAATTGTCCTCGCTGGTTTTGAATTCAGTGTATTACGTATTTACGCAAATTGGTATTCCACGAATCTAGACTACCTAATATGACTTTGAAAGTGATGTATCGTCAGTAGACATTGTCGGTGCGAGTATTCACGAATGTGCCCAGCTTTTGTCTCACTGTATATATACACAAGTATTTCACTCAGAATTACATAAACGTATGATATTTACTTTGTGTAACGTCGTTAAAGATTTCAACCGCATGGGGTTTTAATGATATAAATGTTATCATATGTGGCCGAAAACAGCATACGTTAGGGTCACTTACATGTACAAATATATAGGCCATTTAGCTTCTCTCTCAGTGTTTAAGAACAATCAAAGTTATCCTCGTTAATCCTGTTGAGAAGTTAGCCCAGGGAATCTTCGAGAAACACCTGATAATGAGTATTGTTACGCTGATTCAGATAAACCACTGACCAGCAGTGACGTAGAGGAACCCTTTGAGGGAAAACTTGTGGAGGGCGATACGAGGGGATATTTAGGGATGGTTGGTGTCCCCACTCTAATTCACTTTAACATGATATTGCAATTTGAAATTGCTTTTTCAGCACTTTAATATATGTGACCTTTTAGCGGTTTTATACCAACCTCAAACACACAAAAGTCAAACAAACTGGGGATCGTGAGGCTGGTATAGAGCAACACCGATTCGCTTTGGGTTGTGTTACGAGTGTGTATTTTCTGTATATTTTGTTATTAATTCAGTAATAATTATTATTGGGTCACAACATTTAGTGCTTTGAATACTAATTATGATGGGTCACATTTCGTTTTAATAGATGGTCAACACTTTTGGGATTCTGGTTTTCCGGAATGTATCTGCTCCTAGTTTTCTATGTGTTTACTTCCGGGAGACTTATTCGAGGGCATTCTACAGTGTTGACGATTGTCGTAAGTGCCCGAACTTTCGAGAAATGACTTAGTATATACATATAAAGGCTGGTTGCCGTGTTGAGGGCGACACTCATTCATATTAACTGGAGGATATACATCACTGCCAACGCTTGATCGTCAAAACCGTCAACGCCTTATCTACATTATCTGCTGTCAAACCGATCGCTGTGTTTACATTCTGCATAGTTGATGATCTCTCGTACTGAGACTTTGGTGAGTTTGCTATATTATATCTTGTGATCCATTGCCTTAGATTTTGTCAGAGTGCATAGACTTGTGCTGGAAAATCGTCGAATCACACTCCACGAGTTAGAGGAGACCACAGGCATTTCACACGGATCCATCGAGACAATTCTTCATGAACATCTCGTCATGTCTAAGGTGTGCACACCATAAGCAACTCCATGCTAACCAGATACAACAGGAATCCAGAAGATTTTCTCTTTAGGCTAGTAACCTGTGATGAAACCTAGATCCACCACTATGATCCTGAGAGCAAACAAGAATCCATGGAATGGAAACATGTCACTTCTCCCAGGACCAAAAAGTTCAAAGCCTTCAGATCAGTGGAGAAGGTAATGGCGACAGTCTTCTGGGACAGCAAAGGCGTCATCCACTTAGATTACTTACCAAAAGGAAGAACTTGTTGTTGTGGCAAGTGCGACAGTCAGTCAAGGAGAAGCGCCGGGGCAAGATCAGACGTGGTATTGTTCTACATCAAGACAATGCTCCAGTACACACCTCTGGCGTTGCAGCCGCTGCTGTCCAGGAATGCGGGTGCGAAATCTTGCCGCATCCCCTACTCTCCAGACCTGGCACTAAGTGATTACCATCTGTTCCCAAATCTCAAGAAACACTTGCGTGGTCGTAGATTTCAGGATGATAATGAGCTTATTGCTGCTACCGAGGCTTGG
The DNA here is from genome assembly GCF_037392515.1 of Haliotis asinina. Lineage (NCBI taxonomy): Eukaryota > Metazoa > Mollusca > Gastropoda > Lepetellida > Haliotidae > Haliotis > Haliotis asinina. The sequence goes on from NC_090289.1 coordinate 59,111,583, forward strand.
TTTGAGGACCAAAATAGCGCCTTCTATAGAGATGGCAGAAAAGATGGCGCAAGTGTCTTGACTCACAAGGGGACTATGTTGAAAAATAAATGTGGTTCATACCAATATTTTGTGTTTTCTATGCACATCTCAAAACTTATTGACATCCCCTCGCATATCACTGTCGTGGTGAGGCTCACTACTTTTTGATATCCCCTCGTAGGTTTCCGTGTCTGTGACCTCCGGGACGCTAGTCCTATACAGACCATACAACATTTGGATTTGGCTGAACTAAAGTATTTAACGGCGTCAATATCCAATGCCATAACTCTATACCTAAAGACAATAAACAAGACGTGTCACAGACTAATGTTAGAGTAGGTTCCTTAGATGAACAGAGGTTACTCTGACGGGCGGACCGATACATTCCAGCGAAAGGTAAATACATACAGTGACAATATAAATATACTGACTGCAACAGATGTGACACGTGGGATTCTAATTATATTGACCGCAACAGATATGAGGGTCCGATATGAGACTGTAGATTATAATCATACTAACTGGAACAGATGTGGCCCTTCAGATTATAACTATATGTTGACTGCAACAGCTGCGGTACTTGAAAATGTAACTATATCGACTGCAACAGCTGAAGTACTTGAGAATGTGACTATATTGACTGCAACAGGTGCGGTACTTGAGAATGTAACTATATTGACTGCAACAGCTGCGGTACTTGAGAATGTGACTATATTGACTGCAACAGCTGAGGTACTTGAGAATGTGACTATATTGACTGCAACAGCTGCGGTACTTGAGAATGTGACTATATTGACTGCAACAGGTGCGGCACCTGAGAATGTGACTATATTGACAGCAACAGGTGCGGTACTTGCGAATGTAACTATATTGACTGCTACAGCTGAGGTGCTTGAAAATGTGACTATATTGACTGGTACAGCTGCAGTACTTCAGAATGTAACTATACTGACTGCAAAAGGTGTGGTACTTGAGAATGTAACCATATTGACTGCAACAAAGGTGAGACATGAGATTATAAGTATTAAGTATCTCTGCTATTGCAACTGTTTGAGGCATGCATCACATATATATGATATTCTAATATTCTCTTATGTGCACATTCCCGGAACACGTGCAATACTTGTGAGACATTGACGCAGCTTATTCCCCGACAGAATATGAGAATGACATTGCATGGTGCAGGGATTATTGCCACCATGTGAGTTTATGAACGGTCAGTGTCTTGGCAAGGTAGAGTAAAGACAGCGTTTATTCATACTAAAAGTCATATAGTTGCATGACGTCATCGCGCCCACTGTCGCCAACATCACATTCATTAATATACTCATGTAATGCTTGATTTTAAACACAAAATGTTTATCACTTTTGATTTGAATGTATGATTCTCTTCACGATTGTTTCATAAGAATCAAATACTACTCTGCTATTTTAGGCAGTGTGCCCGCTGGTAAGTAGCGAAAGGACGCAAGTTTAGTCGCGCACATAGCTACACACACCTGCAGACATCCTTAAGGGTTACATGTACTCTTGGGGGATACAAATACGTAAAACATTTATTGACATCGTTTGAAATGAAACCCCGAAATTAAAACTACTCATTTCGACATATAATTACCTTAAATCAACCTTTTTGACAGCAGTGCACAATTCTCTCCCGCGAACGACCACAAGCGGGGCTGGCCTCCGTGACATGAGGTATACCTATGTAGGTTGCTGTAGCATTCATGTGCATTTCCAAGGGTAGAATACATTGTTATATGTTTGTCTAAACCTACAGTCGTGACAAGTGTTTTCAAACATGAAGGCTCTATGTTTTCACTTTCCACCGCCATTTGAGTTGGTCACCTGCTTTGCATATTTTCTGTGATACAAATTGTTTGCATAGACGATTCTATCAAAATCTCTTATCATAAAGGTTATAAAGCGTTACAAGCGGTGTCACGCAAAATCTACACTAACCACAAGTCTTTCATATGTAATGGTTAAAGGAGTACTGAAAATGTGAGTTCGTTCTGTAACTACTGGTCTGTCCCGTAAAGCGAACAGGCCGTGATGGAGGTTAGCGTGGACGAGCTTGGAAGGCTGATGGCAGATAGCCAGATATGGGCTTTCCTTTTCTAGTATAATTTAAAGTAGTTGACATTTGTAATATTCGAATCGCTTTCCAAGAGGGTTCTGTATGCTATTTTGTAAATATGTGCAGCATTTGAGGTACTTTCCAACTGAAATTCGAGTGCTATTCACCCACCTATCGAACCTGACTCGTGCGGCAGTCGAAATATATTTTAAGTATGAAGAGTATTCTAACGGCATTCTGATTATTCCTACTGTATTCCCATTCAGCTGAGATGCATTAGTGATCTCATACACATGCAATGAGTAAGAATAGTTCAAGGCTGGTTCGGAGTGCAGTGTAAGTATTGCTGCAATATTCTTACACAGTTTCGCACAATTGTTTATTTTGACATTCACTCCCGAATGGGGTTCAAATTTTGGAAATATTTTTTTCGGGCTGATTCTTCCTGATTCCTGTCAATTAGTAATAAGTGTGAGGGAGCCTTAAAGAATGGACATCCATTTCCATACCCAACAATTTAACTGAAACTGTTTCCTTCCCACTGCTCTGATACCACTGACAAAACCAAATATGTGACGTGTACACCTAAACCTTCTGTTAACGCAAAACGTTCTCAGTTTTATAGTGTATGTGCTGCACTTTTGTAATTCACACATATTATGTTCAGCTGGTAAATTCACAGTTCAAGTCCTCATTCCTGGTGGAAATTTCACAGCTCTCGTAATTTGTCTTTTGCCTGTCTATCTAAGACACCTCACTGTGTTGCCACTCGTTGCCTTTTTCAGAATTAAAATCAGGTGACATCCGGATGTTTGAACGGTGTCTTAATGTACTGCTGTCTATCGTCACGACGGGAAAAAACACAGCCATATAAGTTAACTAACTTGACTTATTCCTGGTGTGAGCCATACACTCAAGGTAGTGAAGAAGTTTGACACTTCTTTGTACATATCCTTGGTACGTTATAATGGCCTGTAGTCCTTAAAAGACGAATGTTTGGTATTTTTGTCGCATTAGTTTATCCCATATCACCATACACCCTTGTGTCAGCAAGAAACCTGTAGTGGAAGGTTTTGTCACCGATATGGCTCAGTCTTCCATAAGGATCCATTGCCGTATAGCGCTTCGGCAAACATATAGTGATGACACCAGTTGTTCCTGCACCGACGGTGGACATATCTGAAAAGACCTCCACAAACATGGGGACCTATGTTTGCGGTATAAGTAGGGACGCGGCATCTAATTGTCTTCGTCAACGTTTGAAATGTACTCCATCTATCACAAAACCTTTCTAATATACACTTGCCGATGCCCTGACTGTTGTTACAGTCATCGAACAACCTTGATCAGGAGTTACTCGTCGCATAAAGCTGCTCTTTGCTTCAGCATACAGCAGCTTGTGGTGAATCAATGCGTGGATATATGAAACAGATGAGGCGACTTCAAGGTATCGTTTGTTTCTGTCATACCTTGTCAAACCAGTGAACTAGTGGACCATCAGATCATAAATATACCGGAGTCTGTTTATACCCGCCGCGGTCCTGCCATGTTAGAGACACTATCCCTGGGAATCAGATACGGCGTGCCCTGGCGCGCTCCAACAACGTTCCTTTGTGCTGCAACTGTTTGAAGAACAAAACGTATCGACATGGCACCATATTACATGTAGCTAAGATTACTCTACCAAAAGTGGGAACTAGTGTACCCCGAAATTCTCATGGAATGTTGTCTAATAAATGAAATGTTTGTAAACGAGTTATATTGACCGGCATCCCAACATAACATGACTCGCCTATTACTTGTGATGGGAAAACATATATGATCGGCGTGGAAGCTGCATGTGGCCTGCAGTCCCATTACACCTGGAGGCTGTACAATCACCTATTTCAAAACGCAGCTTGCATTTTCGCTGTATGGAAGGCTAGTTTATTTATATTTGTCTGAGGAGGTGAACAATGGTTTATTTCCGAACTGGAATATGATGTCCACATGGGGCAAACGTGGTTTAGAAAAGGACGCCGCTTTATATCAAGCAATCTCATAAAACTACCCTATCATCAGGGCGGTTACAATAACTTTTTGTGACACAACCTAATGTATGGAACGGAGAACGCATCACGTTGCCTAGTCCCCACAGTGCTACTGCACATAAAGTAATGTGGATCGGAATTGAAAAACGGTAATCTTCCTTAATGCTCGTTCATTACTTCTTCCCAAACAGCTTGAACACCCAAAGGGTGCCGTGACGATTTTTGTGACAGCTACGGCTGGTTATTTCCTGTTAATCAAAATGAAGAAACATCTTGATAAAATCACTACACCTTCCCCTGACTAGTCAGAATGTGTGTGTGTGTGTGTGTGTGTGTGTGTGTGTGTGTGTGTGTGTGTGTGTGTGTGTGACTACAAGCACGACGCAGTGACAAGAATATCTTCTGAAAGCAGGCACGCAGGCACAGATATTGTTCACTTGAATAAACCTGGTATAATCAGGTCAAAGTCAAAAGTAGGAGATTTCAGCCAAACTTTTTTTTCTGACAGCAACAAAGTTGGAATATCACCAATCTCTAACTTTCGGGACGCTGCAGCAAGCATCCGTGAAAACGTGGTACAAAGAGCATGCCGTGTTTCACAAGAACGAGGTACAAAGAGCATGCCGTGTTTCACAAGAACGAGGTACAAAGAGCATGCCGTGTTTGACAACAACGTGGTACAAAGAGCATGCCGTGTTTGACAACAACGTGGTACAAAGAGCATGCCGTGTTTGACAACAACGAGGTACAAAGAGCATGCCGTGTTTGGCAACAATGTGGTACAAAGGGCATGTCGTGTTTGGCAACAATGTGGTACAAAGAGCATGCCGTGTTTGGCAACAATGTGGTACAAAGAGCATGCCGTGTTTGGCAACAATGTGGTACAAAGAGCATGTCGTGTTTGGCAACAATGTGGTACAAAGAGCATGTCGTGTTTGGCAACAATGTGGTACAAAGAGCATGCCGTGTTTCACAATTACGTGGTACAAAGAGCATGCTGTGTTTCACAAGAACGGTTGAGAAAGGTAGACAACCGATAGAGCGCCTGCTGGAGTGGTGCTCGACATGAAGGGGAAGTTGGCTTCTACATAGTTCAGTCATCTCCTTCGTCATTAAGACTTTTTGTCACTCTGAATCTGTGTGCATAGACATGAAGCAGATGGGGATGTTTTGCTGGCCTGGTCTACTGCTAAGGGTACTGGGAATTCAGTGGGAAGGATTTGGCTATTCAACTGGTTTGATAGTCAATCCCATGTTATGTTTCTTTTCCAAATTCTCCGTTTTGGCTTTTAAGGAACAGAACTTCCTATTGGATGTACATGTTATCTGTGAGGATGTTCAATGACGCGATATGTTTATATCATGTAATGGAAGAAGTGTGTGTGTGTGCGTGTGTGTGTGTGTGTGTGTGCGTGTGCGTGTGCGTGTATGTGTATGTGTATGTGTGTATATATGTGTGTGTGTGTGTGTGTATGTGTGTGTATGTCAGATGATTGATGAACATTTAGACGTTGGATTCACCTGACGAATGCGACAAGAAGTAACCCAGAAACGTCGTGTTGTACGTAGTAAGCTGTTAATCCATAACATGCATTGCGTATGGTAATGCGTGTTTTTATGTGCATGTGTGTGTGTAAATGTTGGTATGGATAGCTCAGGTAAAGCTACTGACAAGGAATGTCCATTACACAGGTGTCTTTCGATTAGTCAGAAAATAAAGAGAATCTAATCGGGTGAACGACTCAGGATGGAGCTTACTATCCAACAACTGAAGCATCACTGGTTGCCATCTCGCCGATATTAGATAAGAACAAGTTTTAAGGAATGAATTATATTTCATATATCTCTGATATTGAAATATCTCCGATATTTAATGACGCTTCGTGTAACAGTGAAATACTCTTATCAACCAAAGGTCATCAGTTTCAACAGTCACAGGTGAGGTTATTGTGAACTTACACTATTTCCATGGTGCCAGAGAAGATATTCAATCATGATAGTTTCTGAGCTAAAAAAAAAAACACTAATAAAGTTTAGATGCCAAATACAAAAGGTGCCGCCAAAGATGTGAAAATATCCACCAAAGCATCATAAATATTTATCCGTGAACGTATTATACAATTCAAAACCGGATCTTTACTTTAAATGTTTTCAAGATCGTTAGGACACAGCAATTACTGTCGACAACCCAAAGTCCACATCCAGATGTTTGCCGGGGATAATTACTCACGCGATACATACTATTGGTGGCGTATAACATCACGGTAAAGATGACGTTATACGAGGGAGAGAGGCTTCCCAATTGTTAAAACATTTGTCCGCGTTTATACGTTTTTTGCTCATATCGATCATCGAGGCTGTCTATTAGCGAGGCCCATTGTAGGGCAGCACTTCACGGTATTTTAATAGCCAACAAAGATCGTAACAATCTCAACGCTTATTACTTCAGAAAAACAACCAGGGCTTTAGCTTTGAAAGTTAAACCATTTCCAACGTGCTCTGAAAGCGGGAGTGAAGCTTTCTGTGCAAACATTTAAAGTAAATCACCGAAGGGAATCCGCTTTAAGGTCTGATTTAATGGCATCGACATCGGTCGTTACTCCGACTAACAATGTATTTCCCGGAGTCGCACAGGGCATCTAATAAATAATCTGTCACTCCACGACGCTGGCGTCCTGGGGCGCAAGCATATGCAGATATTCATTAAGAAAATATGTTTTTTTAGAAATAGGCGCTGTTGAACCTGATTGTGTTTTATAACCGCAAACCACGTCATCTGAAGCAGTAATGGAAGTACAGCACATGTATGTCTTTGTGTGACGCCATCCCACTCATGTGAGGCACTGTATCTTCAATCTGGAGGACGAAGGGCGTCTGGAGCTGCGCAATCCGCAATACACACAATTAACGAGTTAACGCGGTAACGATTGTCACATTTACCCTAAGACCCTAATCACGAAGAGATTTCCAAATGTCATCCCATACAAAGCGGTTTATCTCTGTTCACTCTTTAAAATTGCTCCTAAACTGTCTACCCCATCCATTGACCCCTACTGACACTTTTAACAAGTGAGTGAAGCGCCCGGACAATATATGTGCGTATGTCCAGTCACCATGTCTGCCTCTTTGTCCGGTCATGTACAGACAGTCTTACTCGTCACGTTCTGGTATGTGAAATGTGGTATGCTATATAGGAACATCTATCCTCGACCGATTGGTTGAATGTGGCTTATCACCGCTATATCCCTGCACCATGAGGAGAATGAGCTGGTTTCGAAAACGCCTGTCTGTGTCTGAACCCAGTGTCCGCACTGTTAGGGTACTGTGACACTCAGTCAGGGAACCTGCCTGTTATACCCAGTTCACGACCAGCCTTTGAATGATTGAGACAGACTGTAAATCTATGGAATAATGATCTGAATATGTTCACGAGTAGTGTTTTGTAGCATCAACAACGTAAGAAGTCCCTGCGGCTGATCAAGAATGTATGGATGGTCAGTTCACTCCACACCAAAATACTGACCAATACCCAACTGTCTGGCATGAACTGTATGCTATATTGTGTATCCAGTTGACAAATGCTGGATCCTGGATGATTGTGTGATGTTAGCTGGTGGTATCTCTGACAAGTGAAAGTGACTCTTAGAAGTCAGGGACTGGCTCAGCCACACGTGATCAGTTCCATGTTTCATTTGTGTGTTTGTCAAAATGTTGAATTTGATTGCCGTTACAAATGTCTCATCATGCCAGGGTTGTCGTGGCCCACTGACATCAGAAAACCATTGTCCGGATGAAAAGTCTCGCCCGGTCACCAGACCTCAACCCTTTAGCAAGAAGAATCCTTGCCCTGCGTCACCGAAGAGTGGAACAATGTTCACTTGGTCCAAGAGACGACGGTGCCAGTGTGTAATGACATCAGATCGACTATGCTGCTGTGAGTTGTTGTTTAGGGCAGGTAACATATATTTCGTGACATATATATGTCAGTGATCTGCCAAAGGAAAAACGAATCATATCGATCTGTTAAGGAAGATCGGAAAGAACTGATCTGTAACGCCTCGCATACACGTGTAAAGAAAGAATGCATCGTATTAATCTGTAAAGGAAGACTGCAGCACTTATTTGTAAACAAAAGACGGAAACTAATCTGAAAAGGGAGACCGCATCACATTTATTTGTAAACACAGAAGCATCTCATTGATCTGTAAGGAGAGATCGCGTGGTATAAATCTGAAACGCATTGCATTGAACTCTAAAGAAAGAACGTATGGCATTGATTTGTATTGAGAGAGGCAAGGGATTGATCGGTAAAGGGAGCACGAATCGCATTGACCTGCAAACAAGAACGCATCGGTTTGCTCTGTAAAAGGGGAACGCATTGGTTTGTTCTGTAACGGGATATCTCATCGCTGATGAAGGACAGCAAGGAAACGGGAATAATTATTTAACAGTGACAGCAGATTTCGTTGTAATCCACATCCTGACCGTGCTGGAAAGCGATGGGAGAACCGACCTCGATCCCGTAACCTATCAAGATGAAATGCCATTCATTTCTCTTCTATGCTGTATCATGTCTGTGTAAGCTGTTCAGTCAATCTACAAGCGATATCGCCATTATCTTCATTTAGCAAACATTGAACTTATTGGAAAGACATTAGTGATGCGGGCATGGGCCACAGTTTCAGCAGAACAGGCGTTTTGAAACATCAGCATCTCTTCTGCAGCAATGTCACAGACACCATGAAGAATGCCCCTGGATCAGGGCTGGGCACACGTAACATCCGATATTTGACATCAGTATTTTCATCACAGGTCCGAGAATGGTGTCTAGCGATACGAAGGGTAGGCAGGAGACCCTGATTAAAATGGGGCATATGTCAGGTGTTAGGTGCAGCAGATGCCCGCTGGGTGTACTATATAGGGCTATATCTCAGCGTCGGATCTGTTCCACGAATGTAATGACATATATGGTAGGAAAACTTACATACTTAAATAAACAACCTACATGCACACCAGAGAGAGAGAGAGAGAGAGAGAGAGAGAGAGAGAGAGAGAGAGAGAGAGAGAGAGAGAGAGAGAGAGAGAGAGAGAGAGAGAGAGAGAGAGAGAGAGGATACCACTTAACAGAATAAAATTTGATATGATGTTATCCAGCAGAATAGTGAGCACAGAATACAAATGGCTGTCACTGCAGTTCAACAATGTTTAGTTTACATGTCATATAAATAGCGTACCAGCGATGGTTTGTGAAACGTTATGTCTCTGAATCGTTCGTCTGTCCCTAGCTTTGTTAAATGTCAACTGTTCTCTGATTACAGGTTGTCAGGGCGTGCCCGTTTTCAGATCAATACATTAGCACTGTGATACCTGCGTTAGTCTTGTAACAATACAACCTGGGTAGGAGCTCTATTTCCAAATCCAATCAGTTAAACACAAAGATCACGTTAATAATCTTTGATGTACAACAGATGATGGACACGTATTTGTAGTCTGCCTCCGTCAATAGACTGACTCCACTGTGTTCAAACCTGATATTCGTTATAGAATCCTGCTGACATAGAGATGGCCAAATACAAAGTGGTTACACAATACACTAGGCATTCAGGTGTTGAATGTATATGTGTATAGAGTGGTAATTGATCTTGGGGTAGCATGAATATGTGCATGGAACGATAATTAATGCTAACCACTGCACTATCAATGTTGCTAACCTGAGGATAGTTAGACGAACTTCCTCAGAGACTTATATGCCTTATTTTTCCTTTGATTACTTAGTGTGGGTGAGTGAGCAAGTGAGGAGGTATACACCTTCGCAGATGTTGGCACTATTTCAGCAATATGACGGCGCTTGACACCAGTAATGGTCTTGACACCTGGCACCCGTGTGCTGAACAGAACCCGTTGCCATCTGGCCTTTCAATATTTGGCTAGCCACTGTACGTAGGTTAATGTGAATGAAAGCTTAAACCTCAGTATGTTCCGTCGTTCCGTGCACCTTTAAACATTCGGCATGTCTTGATATAGACGTGCCGTCTTTCCATGTGTCAATACTGGCGTGTGCACTAATACAACAATTTAACTATTTGACGTTGACGTTCTGGGCGTGTGACCCTGTGCTTCACGCAGACGACACACACAATCGTCTGTTCAGCACAGTGACGTCGCCACATCAAATACATGGAATAACTGGTTGTGACATTGTTGGCCACTCTCAAACATGGTAGTATACGTTCCTTTTATCCGACAGTTTACAAAATGAAATCCCCATTGGGTCCTTATCCTTTGAGGCCCGTGTATTAGAAACACGCTGGATTTGTGCCGTGTTTCTTTTTCTCTCCCTGTCCTTCAGCTGGAAGTCCCAGTGCCAGTGCATTCAAATATCGCGATGAGTATTTCACTAATAGCATCCGCACTCTGTAATGAAATTGATATTGGTATTGACACCTTGTGATTAATGTTCCCGCACTCTCACATACTACGTACATCAGACAAACAGATTTGTCATAGTCGTTATTTTGCACAGTCAGCCCATACTGATGAGTGTTCTGACAAATGGGTTAAACCTATTAAATCCCTAGAAAAGCCGAGTAAATAATCGAACTCAAATAAACTTGAGCAGACCGTAATTGGTTGGTTTCACCTTTAAAAACTCAGAATGGCAGAATTCGTTTTACAGAGTTCTGTCTTAGTGTGAACAACGCGGCAGCAGGCCAGTGAGAGATGCACATCAGTCTTCACTGTTTATAAACAAAAATACTATTAAGCGGCGGTGTTATGTCCTACCTCCTAATTCGGCTTGGGGTGAAGTAAACAAAAAGAAAGCATAATGTTCGCCCGATGTCAGGCGAAAGATTCACACTGAATTGATCAAAGGAGGTATGATGGTCCAGCTCAGATTCCGACAGAGCTGACACAGGGAGATATGATGGTCCAATTGTAATTCTGACTGGCCCAGGGAGATATGGTGGTCCAGCTGAGAGTGGGGAGTATCGTGTGAAAGTGGAATGTACATTCCACTACACTATGCAGACAAAGTCAGCTGCCTAGCCCGCTCAGCCACCGCGACATCCACAAAAATGAAACTGGTAGTCTAGACTGCGTACTTTGTGTACCCCTCTAATAAGTGTAAATTGGCACGGCTCTACCTGGCCGCCTAGCTGAGCGGGCTAAGCGGCTGACTTTGTGTGCTGGCGATTAGGTGCCTTACTCTGAGGGTGCGGGTTCGAATCCCGGATGGGATTCAGCCCAAAAAAGTACTAGAATTTGCACTTTACTAAGAAAGTGAAATCACGAATGTGACATATGCTGCATTTGACCACTTTCTAAATGGCATCGTGTAACCACGCTTATATACCTGCCCCAAAGGTCTGGAGAAATCCAGCCAAATCTAGGCCTCCCCACTTCTCCGTAAATATAACAAAGGGAGGGTAACTCTAGGTAACTAAACAGGTCACTTACACGTTTAAGCTGAAGATGAGGGCTCAAATCACATTCAGCGATTTAAACGTTTCTGACCCATGTCAAGCCAAAGCTAATTCATATGGCATTTTAATTAATACACACCTTGTCTGAAGGAGCGACACAGTGATAGGTTGTGTACGTACATTCTTCTACAAGTACATGCATTTCGAGGATGCTATAGGTGTTGGGATTATCAGGAGACCTAGATAATCAATGTTAATGCATTAACACAACTGCACAGCTGACGGGTAAGGAGCATGGGGCTTCCATAGTAGGTTTGCATTCATTCTTGACGGTGGTGTTCCCATTGTGTGGATGTCTAGCCGGGAAAGCAATTAGATATATAACGTAACGACTGAGTGCCTGGTAACGGTAAGTGTTACAGGGGTGTGGTTATATTATAAGCTACTTTGCCGTCTTTTTTTGTTCAGAGTGTCATTAATTCGCGTCGTGAAATAAGGTTTCGTTTGATTGTTGTCTTACAAAAGCGGACATGACCGTGTTGAAACTGATCACTTATCTCAAATACATTAGAAAGAACAAGTACTCGCATTCAAGATGTCTGCATACACATTTCCGTGTTTCCACTTATTTGTATCCTTGTAGTAATTATGATCATCACATTATGGCTATAGGTCCCACATACCATCTCAACAAAGATGTCTGTCAATCTAGATGCAACCAAATTCAACTAAACATTTCCACTGTTAAGCTGTAAATCAAAGGGTTAAACTGTCCGTTTATATAACGTTCAATGCTGGTGAATATCAAGGCAAACTTATTATATATTAAATCACGAGTTCGGGGAATTAGCTCCCTTGACTAGAGGTATGTCTATACCAACCCACACACAACACAACACCTGAGTAAAATAAACAAGGACTTATTACATGTCAGTCACGGGATCTGTTTGCATGATCATTCAGTAACAATATGTTACAATCATAGTTATAAACATCATACGTAGATTCGTTGTACATACTGCCTCAATCACGATACACATTCAGTGTATACAATGTCATTGTTAAATACTCTACACATCAAGGCAGGGGATGTTTATACACTCTACGTTGTACACAATTACAAAACAGTAGAGGGCGTCCTGGAAAATGATGCTTTCAAACTTCTCTGGAATAGGTCAATATACAGCCTGAGGCGAATTCCAGCCAACAAACCTCATCTTGTCCTTTTTGATAAAGCCAATGAAATCATTCATATCATTGAGTTTTCTGTCCCTTTTGACAGCAACGTGATTGGCAAAAGCATGATAAATATGCGGATCTCGCCTTTGAAATGTCTCGCTGCATCCCAAGTACATTGTCGTCAGGCTCCCCATTGTTCTCGGTGTACTTGGTTTGGTACCTCCTGATCTCTTGGCGCAGATCAGGAGAGTGCCCGGCTTCTCCACTAGGAGCACAGGCCTTCTGACAATCTGGGTAATGCAGACGGGTGCAGTGTTGGCAAGCCTTCACATTCTCCGGAAAGTTCTTGGCTAGTTCGACTTGGCAGCGTTTCCAGAGATCCCATTCGCTGTCTGGGCTGTGTGTAGAGGGGCGAGGGCCCTGAGCTGATGATGAGCTTTACTAGCCTGACTGTACATGTGCCAGGATCACCCAAACCCTCTCTGCTACATTTCAATCTCAATGTGTAAAATCAAATGACAATAGCCCATTTATCCCGTGCAATACCCCATGTACAATGCTCGAAGGGCCCAAACAATCTGATTATTATTATCCCGATTTAACCCAAGCAGCCTGTTAGGCGCTAGAAGGTTAGTGGTTACATGACTTATTCCATCGGATACCCATTTTCTGCTGGGTGAACAGAGGCAATTTTGAACAAACTCACTCACACATGCGTTTAACTTATGTTTCGGGGCAGGACCGACGTCATAGACACTCTCAGGAGTCAAGATGCCAAACACGGTCGCCCATTCAAGAACTGTCCGAGTTTGACTGTGCTTAACTTCTACGGATTCGTGTCCTGATCTTTGTGTACAGGACCATACGCCACTACAGCATGGTGTTCACAACGTAATGCAATAGATACAATTTACTGGACAGCCACCTCCTGATTTGTGACTATCATCCGTATTATATGCCTATTCCAGCTATCGCAGATGATCTCCTTTGCAGATAAACCTTACGATGTCGTTGGTATTGTGAACTTGTGATTAGATCATTTAGATGGACCAAGGCATCGATGGCCAGTCGTGACTTGACCAGCGTCAACTACATACAGCCGTAAAGACAGATACATGCATTGCACCTTGGATCTGTTACCTCTGTTTTTTTTCAACTTTACAGGCTTAATTGGATTTGTTTGGGTAAGTGTATACCGAAAGGTATCAGAATCTGCAAAGATATGTTTTACGTTGCATGTGACCTTTATGTAAGTTAGCGCCAGTAAGAAGTCTTACAGATCTCGTGATAAAGCAAAAACAGAACATCATGTCAATGATAATACTGTGGATGTTCCTCTTGAGTGACTCAATGTGTACACCAAATACAACAATATATAGGGTTTGGGTGAAATTGAAGCAATTTCAAGCACTTGAGAACTATGCATGATCCAAATGGTTTGGACATTCTGAATTTAGGTATGAACGACACGCCTCTAATCCCCGTTAATTATTTGATTTGGAGATAGTAACTGACGCTGTTCCGACTCTTACCTTTGAAGGTGTAGGAGCGTCAGTAACATTTGTATTGTCCATCATGGGGTTCTGAGTATCCGATTCACTTGACCGGATCGTACGTTTACCCTGTGACATGCGTTGACGCAATACAGCTTTTCAGCTGGGAAGTGCTGGTCACTCGCTTTGGGTATCAGTGTCTATCGCGTTCGTAGTCTGAGAGAGTATTTAATTGTGCTTCTGTATCTGAATGTAGAATTCTCACAAGATCTTTGAAGTTGGGAGTCTTACACTGTGAGCCAAGATTCGGCAAGCCTTGCAAATGTTGAGATCTGCTCTAATCGAAGTAACAACATGAAGAGAGGGAAATGAACCAAGTTCAAAAGCATATGTATAATGAAAAACTCATTCAAGTGACTTTGGCTCTGCGATATTTCTGCATATCACATATTGTGAACCAGGGACCCGAATATACGTATTTTCGCCAGTATCGTAGTTGAGAGTAAACTCACAGTGGCGGAACGAAGTAGTACAACACAGGCTGGATATACAGTCTCCACTAAATAGCTCGTGGAATATGCCCTGCAACATATGTATACGTTACAATAGCTAAGGATAAGGAACGATTAAATCGTTTTCACAACGAGTACTTATCAATTTGATGGTCACATGTTCAAAACGAACGATATGAAAATGTAAGTATGAAGTCACAGAGTACTGAAGAACTTCTTGACAGCTGTTAGCTATAGCAATGGATATAGACACACAACGTACCAGAAACATCCTTGAAACCGGGAGTCTGGTTTGTATGGGAAGAACCGGATCCCGTAGATAACATTCATCTGCACGAAAGGCGTACATGCGTAGGGTGTAGGATGTAACCATATCGTACCGTAGAGTAAGAACCTAGTCGATTTCAACAACTTAATCTGATAAAAATGTATGTCTGATAACTTCACATAGATTGCGATTATACACAGTATATGAAACCATAACAAATGTGACAAGTCAATGACCGGAGGAGATGCAACATAGCTGCTAACATAAATCTCACATAAACAAGAACGTCCTTGAGAGGTTCACGTACACAGTTCACGGTAAGAGTCAGAAACAAACATGGGAAGAAACTTGCAGATGGTTCTTGAGCCATGCCGAGGATGACTTGATCTTGAAAGCTGGTTCACTCTCATGATTGTTGGGTTCAAGATGGAGTTGTCGATTTTGTCCTAATTGTTGGTGAACGACAGACATCTTAATGATGCTAGAGTTGTCACGGCTTATGCCTCTGGTCTCCTGCTTCTGTGTTCCATGATGATGACGGCCGAGTGACACTGTCTTTGTCATCTCTCATGTCAAACACCGGTGCTTTACTGCGAAGCGGGCCGTATAAGATGAGTACCTGTAGTGTTGGTACCCTGGACATTGGTTTGTGGGATTTTCCACTTGCTCGCCTGTTCCACCCGGTACTGTTGTGGTGTGGATCAGTCGGGTGGATGCTGCGTCCGGTGTTGCCATGTGTGTGGGTTGGTGAGTCGCCGTTGCAACGTTTGGTCTTCCGCCGCTAAGCTGAAGTTTCAACTCGCTCACAACACTCGAGCTTGAGTCAGTTTATTAGAGAGCCACCCCCGGATTTGTGACATCATTCGTATTATGTGCCTATTCCAGCCATCGCAGATACCTACGTTTACTGATAGAACGTATGGTAACGTTGTTATTATGAACTTGAAACTATGCTATTTAGATGGCCAGTCGTGGGTATGCCACGAAGGTATACGTGGCACGCACGTGATTCGACCAGCGTAACTACATATAGCCGTAAAGACAGATACATGCATTGCTCCTTGGCTCTGTTAGCTTTAGAGATATTAGTCAAGGATTAAGGTCGATGCTCATTATCACTGTGACTCTTGACAGGTTTAACATTGAGGGAATTGGGCATATTTCTACTTCAAATAAGTCTCTACATTGTAATTACTAACGTATCAAACAATGATATTTCCGATGGTGGTACTATTACTACAGTATAGCAAGTTAAAAAGAGACGCCAGCTGTGTTCTGTGTGCGTACCCGGTGGAAATTAGGGGGCAAGTGGCAGTCCCTGTACAGCCCGAAGAGAATTCCAGAAACAGAACATACAAACATACCACTTCGTCTAGCAATGTGTGGAAACAGTCTGTATGTGTGACTGGATGTAAAACTATTGAAGGCAGACACACAGGAATTATCTGTCAATTACTGGGATCGAAGCATAGTTGAACTGATACCGTGGCTTTCATGTCACTTTGTGTGGCCAGGTGTATTATTGCATTTGTATGTGTTGAACCATACCATGCTGTTGGCATAAGAACCATTGGGATTGTACAAATTATGCACAAGTAAACTAATGTCACTCTAAGGAATCAAAGGACTCAAGAACATTTTGCAGATGGATGACTTCATTAACATGACATCAACTTTGACCCAAAAGAGAATTGGTAGTTTACACTAAACTAACCTTCTCAGACAAGAATCAGTGTGTTTAAGTGTAACAGTTTTTATTAATGTTGTATATGCCTATATAAACGCTATTACGTCGAAGTTGCAGAAGGTGGATTCATGAAGTAGCACAACATGTGGCTGCTGAGGCTCGCCGTGGTGGATCCCTCCTGTTTGAGATTGTTTACATCTCGCTTCGTCATTCATATAAATCATAGATTACTTCACAGGCCGGTCACAAATTATCAAACGTATGTGACATCATGGACCATAACGAGAAGATTAAGATTTGTAGATGTTCGTGATGACAAAGACCAAAATCACATATCCATTGTATGGGAGCGTAATTTTCTCATTAAGTGTTTGCTCTAAGATCTTGGTCACATATAACCAAGTGTTGCAACTAATGACGATTTCTGTTCTTCCAAATCCACCCAAATTTCCTGCATCACTCTAAATCACCGAAGACATGTACATTCCATTCTTAATTTAATAACCTAATAAAGTTCGCAAAAACAGAAATTTATTTGTGTCTTCTGAAAAAGTATTTCCTAATCCCTGCTTTAAACATTGTTTGTATTTCTAGAAACGTTTTGAAATAGTTGGAATGTATGCAATGTGGATCCTTAAGAAAGGTCAGAGAGTATTTACTTGAATCTTTGCATTCTAAGAAGTGACGAAAGCTCAATTATTCGAAACATTGATTTTGTCAACGTTACACGCCACGATTGCATAAGCCCCAAAGAAGAACAAACTTTCTGTATTCTTTGAGACCTTCCACTAAACATCTTTCCCTTTATGTCATCGACCATTTTCCAAAATTGTGCCAGCAGAGTTACATCGAATATTACTAAAGCTCTTATCCAAAGTTACAGCTGACATGTTGAGTTCAGGTGGAAACCTTACTTTGCATGTATCTGTTTCGGGCTCTTTACCATCGTCAGTTTAGTGATATCGCTGACCTATTAACACGGGCTTTCTTCAAGGCACCTGCAAACACAAAATTCTTAAAGCAAAAGTATATTCCATTAACTCATTATTTAGAAACCGATCTCAGTTACTTAGAAATGGGGGACCGATCACCTACAAATAAATGGTAATACTGTTTGCGTAAAGTTTGAAGTCAAATCGGAAATACTGCGATCTCAGTACAGAATCATTGTAAATACAATGGACGTCTGCATTCACATTGCATCTACAGACCTCCTTCTGCCTACCGATGGCCTTCAATTACCGACGGTATTCAACAAACAACTTTCTTTTTCTGTCAACATTCATCCATTATCAGAATTCGTCTACTGTCAACATTCATCCATTATCAAAATTCTTCTACAATCAACATTCTTTTATTATAAACATACTTCTACTATCAACATGATTCTACTGTAAACATTCTTCTACAATCAACAAGCTTCTACTATACACATTCTTCTACTATCAACAGGCATCTACCATTCACATTCTTCTACTATCAACATGATTCTACTATAAACATTCTTCTAATATTAACAGACTTTAACCATCAAAATTCGTTTACTATGGACATTCATCAAATACTGACATTCTTCATCCATTTCATATCTAATATTTTTCAAATTTTAACATTCTATAAATAGTCGATAGTCGATAGTTTGCAATAGTTACAACACTTGATAAAACGCAGTTTTGTCTTGCCTAGTGCAATAAATTGTATAACTGTTTAGTGTTTCCGCATTCTAAATGTATGTGATGATAGATCTACGGCAGCTACCTTCAATGTAAAGTGATATAAGGTAACGTGGTGTAGATGCATCGTTTGTTTCGAGTCTAGCAAATACCAAGCTACCTTCATATCCCATATCCCATGATACAGGATGTTTTCCAAAACCATACATTAGCTTTGAAAACCGCACTATTCCTATCAGATCAAAAGAAATATATCTAAGACACTGGTTTCTTGTTTCTTGTTACCCATTTCGTTCTGGAGCACATTAGTCAATATGTCAAGTCACGATTATCCTCTGACACAGATTAACATTATTCTTTCACGCCAAAGAGACTGCTGTTCGTGAGATCTACCCTGATATATATAGGGTTACGTTTGTTCTTAAGAACGGTCGTTAAATACCGTACCCTTGCCATTTGTCTGTCGAATTCAATAACAGTGGGAAAATGACAGATTGATATGAAGTCAGGTCAGGAGGAGCAGAGTGTCACATGCAATGAAAACACGGTGTTACTCCACGGTTCAGGAACCAATGGTAGCGCAGCAGGGGATCACAGCGTTGTCTGAAATACGCGACGAATGGAACTCTTTCATCTTATCATCGTGATTTAATTTGGTTCAATGAAAACGATTCAAACTATATTGTATTTTTATTAATGACGTATACAGTAAGAAAATGTCACAAATAAGGCTGTAAATGTATTATGAATGTTCATAATATTTCAGAAGATACGAATATAGCAGCACAGCGACGATAATAATGATGATGAATATTTACCTGTGATATTGTTAAACTTGACTGAAAAAAAATATGTGTATGTCAAATAATGCGCTTTGGACTCTGACGCCTTGGACATTACCTATAACTTGCTGAAGGACCTTATGAATGTTAATAATTTGACCTAAACGACCACGTCAAAGTGACTTCGTCATGAATATGTCTTAAGTGATGTATTATTTCATTCCAGGATGTACTGGTTTTATCTAACACAAAAAGAAAGACAAAAGACTTTCCACGACCATAAACAACTGATTCCGTCAAGAAAAGTTAATCGCTAATCATGACATCTGGTATACAACACGTACTATTACAGATCACGTTATTCCGTAACATTTAAAATTTCAAGTTTTAATAAATCAGTTTCTTTCTTCTGCAAGATTAAGTTCTAGTCTGTCGCTTTATCAAGTTGAAAACCGATCCGCTATTGGATTGAAATGCCAGTGATGACGCAAGAAGACTTAAATATCACGATTTATTGAGATCGCTAAGCAACAGTACATTGTCGAGACATATAAATGTCGTCACACACACAAGCATCACGTCTGCTTTGAAGATCAGTCGGCATATAACTGAAGATACAAGTCAGAGGATGCCAAGCCCACAAGCACTATTTACAGAGCTACAATCATCTGCTGTTATCAATCATTAAACTGTAAATCTATACTTCTGAACTGTTGATAGCCTTGCTGTCTGAAAGACTGTGGGGGACATCTTCTTGCTACACACGTATTCATGTACGTTATAGCTCACTTTATAACAAGGTATATGAGTGATGGGTGAAAAAACCCCGGATTGACACCAGTGATCTAAACGTATATCTACTTGCGTCCCCTTGTCGTTCCAGGATTCGATGATTGTGGTCTGCAGTGTGCAAACCCCACCTTTTAATCGTCTCCATCTTCAAATCAACTCGCTATATTAAAACTGCAATACTGTTTTAAACTAAAGCTGAATCCGATTCGCTCACTCAACAGCGATAAAATACGACTGACTTACATTAATGAATATACGAAGTTTGCGCGTACGTCTGTGCGCTTTCAAATCATCTCTGTTTGGCCACAGTCGGGATGTAGACATCTCCACACATCTCCCCCGAGCCCTGTCCGTTTTGGAGATCCATGCCAGATGTGGCTATATGGGAGAGAACAGATGGATATCAATTGTTGAAGGGTCTGTGGTTGATGGAGGATCAGTGGCAATGATAGCCAAGGTAATGAGTCGTGACTCTAGTGATCTGACTCAGGACTACATTGCAGTCAATAACTGGTTACAGTCGCCTGACCAAAACTGACTAATTGTCATCGTTACAGATAGGTATTGATTCCTGGTCAACCATGTCATTCAAGACAACTACTGCTGGGGTCTTTCACTCGCTTTCAGAGGACGGTATTTCATACCTATGATTTTTGACTGTGTTACTGCAGGAGGCTGGCCCAATTTTAACTGTGTAATTATGACAGCAATGCAAGAAGCAACGCAGGAATAACAACTTAAAGCAGACTGTTCTGTGATATATCGGTGACTGTGATTCACTCTCGGGTACTGCTGTCTTTGTGGGCGGTAGGTACGGTAGTGTAGGTGTTTTGTGTTCCCGACAGCTGAATATATTAAACAAGCTGAATACCTGTAAAGTGGATGAGTGAGTGAGCGAGTGAGCGAGTGAGCGAGTGAGTGAGCGGGCGAGTGAGCTACCATTTCAAGGATACATCGACGTGTAGGTGACAAAACAAACGTGATTACACGTTTACTACTGAAACCATTGTCAAATTATGGTGAAGAAGTTAGAATCAATGAGAACAGAAATATTTTCGGTAGAAATAATGATACGTCACGTTTATATCGCTAGACTCCACACGGCGCCAAGTGCCGACGTTAGGAGCCTTGACAATAGATGTTGTTGACGCCAAGGTGTGACGCCCCAGAAGCCACAATATGAAGCAAGCTTCTATCGATGCCACTCAGGGTACGATCAGAACATATTAAAACGTCAGGAAGATCCATTATCGCTGTTGTTTCCGGACGGATTCAAGGTATTTAATCCGCTGGTGATCAGATGCCCGTAGCATACGCATTATGTAACCATACGTCCGGCTGGTGTTGGGCAGGAATCTATAACGGAAGGGGAATGTCAAAGAACTTAGGAAAAATCCACACCGGAAGTGGTACTTAGGGAAACATGTTGCCATCATTCACCCAAACAACAACAGCTCAACAAGCGGAGGCTGCATTAGAAATTACATCCGGGTATGAGTGTTATTCACAGGAAATGGATCCTAGTATTACGTAACGGTGTCCTTTTTGTCTGGCAGCAATATGTCACACACAGAACAAATGCAGCAATATGTTACACACAGAACAAATGCAGCAATATGTCACACACAGAACAAATGCAGCCAATGCATGCATATTCAACGATTTCGATTTAGGTTTTTTAAACTTTTAAAAAAGAGTTAAACAGAACCAATCCCTGCTTCGGTCACTCCCTGCCAGCATGCTCCCATCTGAGCAATCAACCCCACTCTGTTTCCCGGATGTATCATCTGTGGTCACATCCCGTTTACACTCGTGAATGATTTCGTTTTGACTGACCGTATCATACAACCTGACTGGGATTCCAATATCGACTGTCATGTGGAAAGTGATTCCCTTGAGGAAGGCTCAGGTAGAGAGACTGGTGTGGGATTTCCCAACATGAGACAGAAGTACACAAAATGAAAAACACTTTATCTTGGAATATAAATTTTACAAAAGTATAAGACAGCTGTACCCACAAAGAGCGTTTTGCAATAATGCAAATATGTGCACGAGTACATGAAAATTGTCAACAGTACAACGCCAAAGTGTGTCGTAATTATGAAAAGTCTGCCTTTTTGTCAAATAGGCCGGCAACCTTGTGTACATAGAAAGAACACTGTGATTTTGATGGAGGACAAACCAGCTGCGACATACATGAATAGACCAGTAATGATCATCAGCCCCCGTCACAATCAGTCTGATCCAGTTAACTCCGCTCTGTACCATTTAGTTTGTGTTCACCGACAGAATCAGACTCATCCAACTCACTATAGACTTGTTACCTACTTTGCGTAAATCAGTAAAAGTTACACATGGCGCCTTCGAGCGTATGCGTCAGAGAATGGAGTGACCAGTGTATGACTGTTCTCCTGTCATCATCACTATTTCATCACTTGAAACACATGTATGATGTATTTGGAATCGTAAGGCGGGACTGAATAGTGTGTTTTTTCGAATAAAGGGGGGAGAGTGTTATCGCTTGTATTATACTCGAGTGTTAATTAGACCATGTCGCGCAGACGACAGAATGGCAGTTTTATACGCCAGACTACCCATACCTCCTAATGGATGCAGACAGATGTCTGCTGCTGTGTCTTTCACCTTTCGCGATCACCTGTATCATCATTATTTGAGAGTGGTTCATGAACTCATGGTCCCTTTGTCCCTTCCGCCTACTTTGCCTCTATTGACTGAATATAATATAATAGTGTCAAAATGTTTGATTCTTCAGCATCAGTTGTAATTCTCTTTTTGTTCATATGCCTGTTGTATGCACAAGGAGCGGAGTTTCGGATGAAATCTTCCAAGGAACAATAATCGTCCCTTCCCACCATAAAGACATTAATATGAGTGTCCGACAATATCATAGGACGTATTCCTAAATCTCTGTCAAATAACAGTGTGGCTGGGTGGTCTTGGGTACCTCTCTGCAAAACTATACGCAGGGGCACCTTAAGTGTTCATGAGAAAGTGAAAATACTTCGAAGAATTCTAAGGCTTAGTAACAGACTTTGGTCACTGAGACGTTCAGGTTAACCCCCTATCTGCCGTTAGACGCTGGACGCTGATGCATTGACTACTTGGACCATGACGATACATTGACAGGCACTGTCCTCCTCAATCTCCTGGCAGCCCACGGACACTGGACAATGCGAAGTAATATGTAGTAACATCATGCGGAGACGAAGCTAGATCGCAGAGATAGCGAAAAAACGTCACACCACCAAGAATTATTGACTTGCATCACTAGACAAAATGTAACTCGGAGCGGAGATTGATCATGTTTGTGAATAGACAACAAGGGCCGTATCTAAACCAACCTTTACACATTTACAAGCTTAAGAATCACCGCTGTGAATTTGTGTCGTCAGTTTCGCATCACTTGAATCAGTTTTAGAAAAAACAACGCCACTTTTAAGGGCGAACGTTATTCTGTGATGTTTCAGAATTCTATCCATGATGAAAGAACATCACATACACATCAAATCATGTTGAGGCATTTGTTGTATTGACTATATTGGACACTGAAAGGATTCGTTACAGGAAATGACAATTTTTGCAAATCCTTGTATTGTACATCTGTCAGCAAGGCCGACGGACCATATCGGTGCTTCCTTGGTGTACACACCTCCACACTGGCCTCTCTGTACACCGATCCCTCTTGATACTGGCCTCTCTATACACAGGCCCCAATTGATACTGACCTCTCTATACACTAACACCTGTATACCGGCGTCTAGATATACTAACCCCTCTATACTGGATTTTCTATATACTGACCCCTTTAATTTGGCCTCTTTATACACTAGCCTCTTTATACTGATCTTTCTATACACTAACACATGTATTCTGGCCTCTCTATACACTAGCCTCTCTATACTGATCTTTCTATACACTAACAGCTCTATTCTGGCCTCTCTATATGCTAGCCCATTTGTACACTGGGCCCTCTATGTACTAACCTCTCTATACCATGGACTCTGTATACAATACCTTTTGGAAGTATCTGTATCTGTCCATTATGAAATATGTTTGCATCAGTGACAGCTGTGACTATGATTAGAGAGCACATGAATCACTTGTGACGTTCTTGAACAGAGACGCATTACTTTCCGGAGGAACAACAAATAGAAATATTTAGAGCTTTTCAGGAAAATCGACATGAAATAGCGCCATGTTGAGGTTGATCTTATCTAAGACGCCGTGAGTCATAACGGCCAAATTATCGTATATGCTCAAGAGTAAGACACAAGGAAGACAGACAGCATGAACACAGACCACACGTAGGACCTTCTAAAATATTTCCCACCACGTCTTTGAGAACAATGAGCTGTCACAACCTGAGCCTTACACAATGCAGCAGGGCTTCATGAACACAACAAAGACACGTGTTCACTAGAAATAACTATGTTCATAATTTTCAAAATAAGGAATTCGTTACACTATTTTTACGGACAATTGCTGACATACCGTGCAGGATTACATATGGACGTTGCGTTGATAGTGTCAAACTATCTTGCTGCCTAACTGTCTAACTGCACAGCTGTCTAATTATCTAACTGTCTAACTATCTAACTGTCGAGCTGTCTAACTGTCTATCTATCTAGCTAACTGTCTGGATGTCTGCCTAGCTGCCAAAGTGTCTAACTATCTAGCTATCTAACTGTCCAACTGTCCAACTGTCTAACTATCTAACTGTCTGTCTGTCTGTCTGTCTGTCTGTCCTTCTAACTGTATAACTCTTTACCTGTCTAACTGACTAACGAGATCGGGTCGTCAGGCTCGTAGTTGCGAAAATGGATGCATGTGTTGTCGATCACTGGAATATCTGCTCCAGACTCGATCATTTTACGAACCGCCGCCATGAAGCTTGAATATTGCTGAATCTGGAGTTAAACATCCAACCATCCAATCAATCTAACTGCCCCAGAGGCACGCACTCGACTAATCAATCAATAAAAGAAAGAAATTATCGAACTACTATCGACATTGTTGGCTATTTACGTTATGTGACTGTTGTTTACAACGACTGACAATGGACACCCAGTCAGTTTGGATATTAACGGTGTACAAATCATTAATATTTTTGTCTGTTGACCATCTTTCTCAAATGATTGCTGATATTACAGTTTTAAGTTATATGAATTTTAACCGTTACCAGGGAACCGTTACAAACAGTCTATGATCTTTCAGATGTTCTGCCAGTCAACAGAACATCAAGTACACTTTCAAAAACCTTCCGCGCCCAAAAAAACATATTTGTTCTATGTAGAAATTGAAAATATTGACCTATGCTGTTATTGCTTGCCACTGCTTGCCACTGCTTGCCACTGCTTGCCACTGCTTGCTTCCGCAGTCGGAAGTAGAAAGTACTATGAAGTGATCACTTAACAGATTGTGGGTACTATCTAGTTTGCTGTGGTCTTTTGAACTAGGCAAAACGATAATATTAACCGTGTGGTTTTAATATTTGTAACTCGTTAAGCTTAGATAATTGTAGGGAATGGTTAATATGTGACAAGGCAAATACAGTATGGTTCAAAATTATTGAGAATAGCTAAAGCATTTCATATTATTAAACGAGAACAAATCAGATAAAATTGAATGTATTGTGAAAATGAACTGACCTTTTCATGTTGTGTAGGTAACAATTTAATATTTTATCAAGTCTCCTTGAGCTTCACGGCACAGTCTAAGACGGGTAGGCATACTTCCTATCAGAGAGGTTAGTGTCTCGTGAGTTATGCTGTCCCAGTATCGGACCACTTCTCTCTTCATGTCTTCAATTTTTGTCAACCCCTTTTGATTCCTACATTCCTTCATCATCCCCCAAATGTTCTCAATGGGATTTAAGTCAGGACTATATGCAGGAAATGGTAATGCAGTCACATTTTTCTCCTGAAACCACTGCTTGGCATGTTTTGCGGTGTGTTTAGGATCATTATCTTGCTGCAAAATCCAGTCATTTCCATAAAACACATGTGCACTTGGAAGGAGAAAATTATCTAATATGTTAGTGTAGCGTTGACTTGTCAGATTTCCCTCAAACACGCACAGCGGGGTCGTTCCTAATAAGGATATCCCTCCCCATACATGAAACTTTGGGCTGTATTTAGGTCGTCGATACAACGGTGCTGACGCAGACTTTGTCCATATTTTCACATTATTGGGATATACCCATATTGAGCTTTCATCAGTAAAAATCACATTTTCCCAGTCAAAGTTTTCATGTGCCAAACACCACTCAACACGCCTGTCTTTATGTTCTTGTTTCATGAGAGGAGAAGGAATTCCAGTCTTTTTCTCCCATCTAAGATCAATCAAATTTCTTCTAACTGTAGATTTTGATACAACTGTTGATCCCCTTTCTATCATTTCATACCTGATGTTGGAGATGCTTGCCCTTTGCTTTTTAGACGCTAAAATTCCCAGCCGGACGCGATCTGAGAAGTCCAATTTTCTGGGTCTCCCTGCTCCTTTCTGGTGCCCAAAATCCTTTCCCTCTTTAAAATTCTTCCTAATCCTATACACAGTAGAAAGACGAGTTCCTGTTCTCTCTGCCAATGTATTTACATCATCAATTCCTTGATTACACAACTCAAAAATCAACCTTCTTTAATCTTCAGCAGACATTGTTGACAGTGCTGAGGAAAATGACGTCTGCTACAAATTCAGGGGAGGTAACTCTAATTGTACTATACTCAGTAGGCCAAGATGAGTTACCTCCCTTACACCATTACTTAGTTTTAAGTATCAGTGAATCAGTTGAGGTGTTAGGATAGCTCAAAGTAAGAAGAAAAATTCTCAATAATTATGAACCAGACTATATATATGTTTATAAAGCTGCGTTCATCTTTGTTTTAGACTCAGCGAGTTTCATGAGAGACATCAGTGAGTTGACAGGTTCACGACATCACAACTTCAGTATTTGTTTGCTCTATGTTAGTGTTGATGACCATCCGTCAGTTGTTGTTGTGACTCGATCTATAAACCGATATACACGACGGTTGTAATATATAAGATGAAGACAGTGTCTGCTGCTCTCTCTCTCCCACGACTCACCTTGAATCAGGACTGCACGTGGAGCACAAGGCAGGTTTAGCAAATATACAAGGACCTCATGCCTTAGTCAGTGTCCGCTTTAGACAAGTCACCCTTAGCGATCACCACACGGAAGAGGTCATAGTACCCCAGAATGATGGCAAAGAGATAAACAGACATCTGTGATGTTTTGAAATTTCTACAAATATGCCAATGCTAATCTATTCCCTTGTGCATAAATATCAGAATTTCTGTTCGGATTGGCAGGGGTCTGTACGGGTAGTCTATTCATAATGTGCGTTGAAGATTTGACATCGGACGGTTAAATAGTCAAATATCTTCCGCTGATACACCCACATGAACTAGAAATAACAGAAACTACACACTCTTTAAATGCACACAGAATCATGGTGAAAAAATATCCCAAACCTCTACTTCAAGTACTCAACAGTGCCTATTTTACCAGCCCTCAACATTGCCTTTATGTCCAGTGTCCACCATTTACAAGATACAAAGTCCTCACTCAACATTCCCTTTACATCCAAACCTCAACATTGTTACAGTTAAAAATTGCCGTGACAAAAGGTGTAAGAAATCCATTCAGAACGAGCACAATATAGCAACGAGAAGTCTGTATTCTTCAATAATATTGTATTCAGCAAAACTAAAATAAAAATACAAAAATTCACAAGAGAGCTTTCATGTACAATATAAATGAGTCAAATGTAAAGTAATGGGTCGCAATATGCAGAATGTAACACGGCGAGCGTTCATGCAGAGGTTATGTAGGTCAAGTGTTGACAGAGGGTGGCAGATATACTCCATTTAATCTGTGTGTCTGTGTTGACAACACAGCATCCAGCACTATATACCTAGAGCACTTCCATAAAGGCCTTCAGTCAAAATACAAAACGTACTGGACATTTATGAGTGAGTGAGTGAGTTAAGTTTTACGCCGTTTCTAGCAATATTCCAGCAATATCATTGCGGGGGACACCAGAAAATGGGCTTCACACACTGTACCCAAGGACATTTATGATACGAAATGTGACCCATAATAATTATCACATAAAACACTAAACGCTGTGACCCAAAAATACGTATTACTTAATGAATAATACAACTTACAGAAAATACACTCTCTTAACACTCTCCAGCTTAAGGAAAAGAGAGTTTCACAGAAACTTCTTTTATAATCATAGCAAGATAACAGGCATATTAATATGACATGTAATATTATGAATAACATGAGAAATATCTTGCAGAATTACCATGACATAATGCAAACACAAACATACAACATCGTCAAGTCATCATACATTTACAGGTTGGAAAATGCATTGTCTTTGCCTTTAATGTGTTTGATCACAAGATTGAACCCTTGCAAGGTCACACTCCACCTCATAAGTCTTTGGTTTTTGTTCTTCATTTTATGAAGAAAAGTCAAGGGATTGTGATCAGTAAACACTTCAGTTGGCAAAGTAGTGCTACCTAGGTACGCTTCAAAATGCTGTAAAGCTAACAAAAGACCTAATATATCTCTCTCTATGGTTGAAGTCTGTCTTTGGTGCTTGTCAAATTTCTTTGAAAAATAACAAACTGGATGTTCAGTTCCTGAAGCATCCTCTTGAATCAGGACAGCACCTGCACCAACAACACTTGCAACAACTGAAAATGTAATTTCTTTCTCAAAATGTGGCGCTTACACACTGGATAATTCATGAGTATCGCTTTGACCTTTTCTAATGCAGTCTGACAACTGCTATCCCACCGAAATTTTACCTTTTCCCCAAAAGGCTGGTACGTGATGAAACAACATCTGAGAAATTTTGACAAAACTTTCTGTAATAGCCTGCCATACCCAAGAATCTCATGAGTTCTCTCTAATACTTAGGCACTGGAAAATATACAACTGCTTCCACTTTAGCATGAACTGGCTGTACCTGGCCATGTCCTGCAGCATGCTCTAAAAATTCAACTTGTGCCTTCCCAAACTCACACTTGGCTAGATTCACGGTCAATTTTGCCTCAGACAGTCTTTTGAATAAAGCACGAGTCCTTTTCAGATGGTCATCCCACTCCATGTCGTAATCAATGACGTCATCCATGTAAGCCTCAACTGTGTCAAGACCATTGTTGACGAGTCTCTGGAACGTCGCTGGTGCGTTCTTCAGACCACACGACATAACCTTGTATTGATACTGTCCATCTGGTGTAGCAAAAGCTGATATTTTCTTTGCACGATCTGTGAGAAGGTATCTGCCCGAAGCCCTTCAGTAAGCCAAACTTATATTGTTATGAGTATGTAGTGAGAATAGCTTATATGTTATATTATACATATATCTGTAAATATGTTTATAAAATCTGAAGTTAATCTAAAATACTTTAACTACCTGTTCACCATGAAGCTAAGAAGCTCTGCTTACCACTGACCACTTTCCATTGTATGTGAGTAAGCTGGGGTAAGGAAAATACAATAGGATTATGTAACTACAGCTTGGGTTGACTTGGTTAAGCAGCGTAACACAAAGAGAGGTGATCAGTTCCCAGGTCGGGAGTGAAGAGGATGGCCAGGTCGGCTGTCTTCATTTTGTAAAGTTGAGAGTGCCATGTCGGCATAGTTTATGACAATTATTTGGATTTATGTGATCATATTCAGTGGAAGGAGATGGAACAAAACCTACTGGAACTGTTATGTGCTTAACAAAGTAAGACTTTTAACCATCCACTGTGATACTTGTTTTGCCAGCATTAAAACTATTGTTAAAATTGTTGTGTGATCTCTCCACTCGTAACAAATTAGGGGCTCGTCCGGGATGTGTTCATTTAACGTTGATGGTTTTGTAAGCAGGGATAAAATGGAAATCAGTGCAAATAAAGCACTTATATTCACCACTCGCATATCAATTGCAAATTCAAATTATTCATTGTTTTTTTGTTCAGTGTAAACAGGGAAAGCACAACAATTAACTGCCATGGAATTCAAAGTGAAGGAATTTGTACAGACAATTAGTGTTGAAGGTATCCTTGCATGGAAGAAATCTGAAGTAATACAGGTAGCAAAGTATTTTCAGGTTGACATTGATCCATTGTCTCGGAAATCCCATATTCAAAACCTTGTGATAGAATACCTGGTGGATGAAAATATTTTAGATGACAGCCTTGAACCTAAATCAGAAGTCAAGAGTGAGAAAATTATTTTAATGGAGTTAGAGGTCCAGAAAGAGAAAGAACAGACAGAAAGGGAATTGAGATCAAGACAGTTAGATATTCAGAAACTAGAGTTAGAGCTGAAGATAAAACAACAGAAACTAGGAGATGAGAAGAATAAGGGATTTGATGTGGCCAAATTTGTGAAACTTATTCCCCCGTTTCAAGAAAATGAGGTTGATAAGTTCTTTTTGCATTTTGAAAAGTTAGCAACAAATCTGAAATGGCCTGAAGAATCGTGGACTACACTTGTTCAGAGTGTTCTCATAGGGAAAGCTCAGGAAGTTTATGCTGCTTTGTCCATTGATCAGAGCTCTGATTATCAGATGGTTAAGAGTGTCATACTGAAAGCTTATGAGTTAGTTCCCGAGGCATATCGACAAAAGTTTAGAAACTGCAGAAAGCATGAAGGACAGACATATGTTGAGTTTGCTAGAAGCAAAGATATGATGTTTGATAGGTGGTGTACATCCAAAGAGATAAACAAAGACTATGAGAAATTGAAACAGCTTATGCTGGTTGAGGAGTTCAAAAGGTGTATTCCATGTGACATTAAAACTTACTTGGATGAACAAAAGGCTGAGACATTAGAACATGCAGCTACTCTTGCAGATGACTATGCACTAACACACAAGGCTTCATTGCGAAATGCAGAATATCATAGTAGAGGGAAGTTTAGTTCTTCTAGTCAGTCAACGGCTTCAGGGAGTAGTTTACCAAGGTCAAATGGTACATGTGGTTATGCTACAGGTCATGGGTTGTCTCAGTCTTCATTTAGAGGTTCTAACAATGATGAGATGGCAAGTAGAACGCTTAGTTCAGCACAGGGAAATTCTTCAGCAGGAGTGATGAGTTCAGGGCCAGTTTGTTCTTATTGTAATAAAAAGGGACATTTGTTAAGTTGGAAACTGAAGAAGAAATCTCAGAGTGAACAGTTGCCCCATGCCCTTGCCTCAGTGATATCACATCAGGTGAAGATTGAAGATATGCCGGTAGACAAGTTTGCCTTTGAAAAGGGTTATTCTCCTTTTATGTCTAAAGGACTGGTGTCCTTAGTTAGTGATAGGTCAGTCTCAAAACCTGTAGATATCTTGAGAGATACTGGAGCCCTCCAGAATCTTATGCTAGAAGATGATTTACCATTTTCTGAGAATACCTACACAGGAACCAGTGTCCTCATGCGGGGTATTGGTGGTTACATTAAGGTACCTCTACATGAAGTCTATTTGAAATCAGATTTGGTGACAGGAACTATTAGGGTTGGAATCATGTCAACATTGCCAGTGCCAGGTGTATCACTTATCATGGGCAATGATATTGCAGAAGATAACGTGGTAGCTGATCTGCCTAAGATGAGTAAGATACCGTGTGAAAAGCAGGAGGAGAGAGACGAGTTAAGTGTATACCCTTCTTGTGCAGTTACTAGGGCTATGACACAGCAGAAAGCAAAGTGCCAAGGGAAGACTGACATTCCTAGATCCAGGGAAATTGATTTATCTCAGACTTAGTCAGCTTGATGAAACTGAGGGAGTGACAACTTTCAGTCATAGTATTGGGGATGAAACTGATAAAGAGGACAGATTTGTTTCTAACGGGAATAGACCTACTGGTAAGTTCACTTTTTCTGAGGAACCAATTAGTGATGCTACCAGGGAGAAACTTATTGAAGAACAGAAGATGGATCCAGAACTTAAGTTACTTAGAAACAAAGCTGTCTCTGAGAAAGATAGTCATAGGGAGGCAGTGTGTTATTACCTCAAATCAGATGTTTTGATGAGGAAGTGGAGACCGCCAGACAGTCCAGCAAATGAGGAATGGAAAATATTGCACCAGATTGTTATTCCGCCAATGTATAGACATGAGATTCTTTGCTTAGGACATGATACTCTACTGGCAGGGCATTTAGGGGTTAACAAGACCTATCAAAAGATCTTAACACATTTCTATTGGCCAGGAATTCAGAAAGATGTCAAACAATTCTGTAAAACATGTCACACCTGTCAAATGGTCGGTAAACCAAACCAGAAGATAGCAAAATATCCTTTGCAACCTATTCCAACACTTGAAGAACCATTCAGCAGGGTTATAATAGATTGTGTTGGACCCCTCCCTCGCACAAGGACAGGAAATGTCTATATGGTGACAATAATGTGTGCATCTACACGCTTTCCCGAAGCTATTCCCTTGAGGAACGTTAGGACTCCTGTTGTTGTCAAGGCACTGATTACGTTCTTCACTCTAGTAGGGTTGCCAAAGTCAATCCAGTCAGATCAGGGATCTAACTTTATGTCTGGGATATTTCAGCAGGTTATGAATGAGTTAGGTATCACTCAGTATAGTTCGAGTGCATATCATCCTGAGTCGCAGGGTGCTCTTGAGCGGTTCCATCAAACTCTAAAGAATATGCTTAAGGCTTATTGTGAGGACAATCAGAAAGATTGGGACGAGGGAATTATTACGTGTTGTTTGCAGCTAGGAAATCAGTGCAAGAATCACTAGGTTTCAGTCCTTTTGAGTTAGTGTTTGGGCGGACAGTTCGAGGACCATTAAAGTTTCTGAAGGAGAAGTGGCTAGATGAGAATACCGAAATCAATCTGCTTGATTACGTTTCAAACTTCAAAGAGAGGTTTACTAAGGCTTGTAGCATAGCTAAACAGAACTTGCAGGGTAGCCAGGAAAGGATGAAAACCTGGTATGATACCAAAGCACAACATAGAGAGTTTGCAGCAGGTGACAAGGTACTCATTCTTCTACCAATACCAGGACATCCGTTTAGTGCTAGGTTCTATGGCCCATATCTTCTGCGCAAGAAAGTGAGTGACACAGATTATGAAATAGAAACTCCAGATCGGAGGAAGTCCAAGAGAGTTTGTCATATCAATATGATAAAACCATACTATGATAGGCATGCTGAAAATGTACCACAGACTTTGGGTGTTAACATAATAAACACAGTAGAAATAACTGAGAATGATACATTGCCTGGAGATTCTGGTACCAACAGCAAAGAACCTGATTTGAAGCTTAGTAACTCAGATGTCTTAAACAATCTAGATGCTAAGTTATCACATTTGAATCATGAACAGAAGATAGAACTGGAGGCATTAATTCATGAGTACTCACATTTATTTCCAGATGTACCCTCTAGGACAGACTGTATCTATCATGACATAGATGTAGGGGAGGCAATGCCTGTCAAGCAACATGCCTATCGCATGAATCCAATCAAATTAGCTCAGCTTAGAACAGAGATACAATACATGCTGGACAATAACATCATTGAACCCAGCAATAGTGCTTGGAGTTCACCATGTATCCTTGTACCTAAAGCTGGAGGTTGTGTTCGGCTATGTAATAACTACAAACGAGTTAATGCTCTCTCCAAATCTGATTCCTACCCAATGCCTAGGATTGATGATTGTATTGATAGGATAGGCAAAGCTAAGTATGTGAGCAAATTTGATTTACTGAAGGGATACTGGCAGATCCCGTTAACAGATAGGGCAAAACAAGTATCAGCATTGGTTACCCCAGAAGGTTTATATCAATACAATGTGATGCCTTTTGGATTAAAAAATGCCCCTGCTACCTTCCAAAGACTTATCAACTCCATCACAGGCAGAATTGACCAGTGTGATGCATACATTGATGACGTCATTGTGGCTACTGACGAGTGGGATGGTCAGATGAAGACAACTCGAATGTTGTTTGACTCACTAACACAAGCCAAACTCACTATCAACTTGACCAAGAGTGAATTTGTGAAAGCTACAGTAACCTATCTAGGTCATGTTGTGGGACAAGGTGAAGTCAAACCAGTCCAGGCCAAAATACAAGCTGTGATCATGTTTCCAGAACCTACAAATAGGAAGGAATTGATGAGATTCTTGGGGATGGCGGGATATTATCGCCGTTTTTGCCAGAACTTTTCCCAAGTAGCAGCACCATTGACCAATCTACTGAAGAAAGACTGCAAAATCATCTGGCAAGAAGATCAACAACAGGCATTTGAGAAGATCAAAGCTATTTTGACTAATGCACCAGTGCTAGTTGTGCCTGACTTCAGCAAACCCTTCAAGCTCTATGTTGATGCATGTGACATAGGAGCAGGAGCGGTGTTACAGCAAGATGACACTTTAGGGATAGATCATCCTATCTGCTACTTCAGCAAGAAATTTGACAGTCATCAAAGACACTACTCTACAATAGAGAAGGAGACACTGGCACTGATACTAGCTCCTCAGCATTTCGAAGTGTATCTGAGCACAACTGTGACGCCAATTCTAGTGTACAGAGACCATAATCCACTTGTGTTTGTGAAAAAAACTCAGGACCAAAAACCAGCGATTAATGCGTTGGAGCTTACAGCTGGAAGATTTCGACCTTGACATTCGTCATATCAATATATTGGCTGATGCTCTCTCGCGAGCAATGTAGCTTGGGTCATTAACTACCTGGATTGTATGAACTGTAGACCTAAGCTCAAGTGACAGTTGACATCTTGAATGTGTTTATGACAAATATTGTATATAGTTTTACACTGAAGTTTTTCAACATGCAAAACTTCTTTTTCAAGAGGGGGAATGTTATGAGTATGTAGTGAGAATAGCTTATATGTTATATTATACATATATCTGTAAATATGTTTATAAAATCTGAAGTTAATCTAAAATGCTTTAACTACCTGTTCACCATGAAGCTAAGAAGCTCTGCTTACCACTGACCACTTTCCATTGTATGTGAGTAAGCTGGGGTAAGGAAAATACAATAGGATTATGTAACTACAGCTTGGGTTGACTTGGTTAAGCAGCGTAACACAAAGAGAGGTGATCAGTTCCCAGGTCGGGAGTGAAGAGGATGGCCAGGTCGGCTGTCTTCATTTTGTAAAGTTGAGAGTGCCATGTCGGCATAGTTTATGACAATTATTTGGATTTATGTGATCATATTCAGTGGAAGGAGATGGAACAAAACCTACTGGAACTGTTATGTGCTTAACAAAGTAAGACTTTTAACCATCCACTGTGATACTTGTTTTGCCAGCATTAAAACTATTTGTAAAATTGTTGTGTGATCTCTCCATTCGTAACAATATATATATATATATAGCTTGACCAATATGATCAATGCAATCGACGACTCTCGGAATAGGATACGAATCAGTTTGTGAGAGTGCATTGACAGCTTTCATGTGAGCACAGCAGCGTCAACCACCTCCACCACTCTTCGGCACAAGAAAACATGGTGAACTCCACGCATTGTCACTGGGTTCAATAATGTTATTGTCCAGCATGTATTTCCTTCCACAGAATTTCACGTTTCACTGGATTCATCTGATATGGATGTTGTTTTCAGGCACAGCATCACCTGCTATCACTTCATCTATATCATGGCTAACAACATCATTTCGACTAGGCACATCAGGAAATAGAACTCATAAATCAAATCTGACATCTGGACCTTGATATCTTGCTCTCAGAAGCTGACCAAGAATTGGAAGTAAAGCTAACACTTTCTCACCACAAGTGAAACTTCTCTCTTTTGACTTCCTGTCATAGTTTCATTTCATTTTTGCTTGTGAAACTTTCAAGTTTTGTCTGCCCAACTCACTTGCTTTTGACAAGTCTGTCTGGAAATGTAGACACATAGTCTAACAGATTGATTTCAGAACTGTCAGTGAGCCATTGTTCTTTTAAATGTTTCAGTGACTCACATACTGTGACCAAATACAAGCGCAAAGGGGCTAAACTCTAAGCTTTCCTGAATTGACTCTCTGACCGCAAAAAACAACAAATGCACACCCTCATCCCAATCTTTCTCAAACAATAACTCTTGATC
This sequence comes from Haliotis asinina, assembly GCF_037392515.1. Lineage (NCBI taxonomy): Eukaryota > Metazoa > Mollusca > Gastropoda > Lepetellida > Haliotidae > Haliotis > Haliotis asinina. The sequence continues at coordinate 59,147,652 of NC_090289.1, forward strand.
ATATTCTTCAAAGTTTGACAAAACCTCTCTAAAACTCCCTGTGACTCTGGATGATAAGCACTAGACTTAACTTGCTTAATACCTAACTGATACATAGCTTGCTGAAACGCATTTGACATAAAGTTTGAGGCTTGATCAGACTGAACAACATCTGGCAAACCAACTAAGGTGAAAATCGTAATCAGAGCCTTGACAATCACAGGAGCAACAATCCTGTGAGCCGGAATTGCTTCAGGGAAACTGGTAGAAGCACACATGATTGTGAGCAAATACCGATTTCCAGATTTAGTCTTAGGTAGTGGACCAACACAACCAATAATAACTCTACTGACAGGTTCCTCAAAAGTCGGTATAGGTTTCAAGGGAGCAGAAGGGATTTTCTGATTTGGTTTTCCAGCAACTTGGCATGCATGACAGGTCTTAAACACAATTCAGTCACATCTTGTCTTAAACTGGGCCAAAATAAACATTGACAATTGGATCAGCACCAACTTTGGCCCCCATAACATCATTACCGATCAACAAATTGACACCCGGGACTGGGAGAGAGTCAAGAATACCAAGTTTCAAACTTAGAAACAAAGGGTAAAAACTCCTTCCGAACTACTGAACCTGGGGACTTACTCTCACAAACAAAAGACTCCTCAGAACCACCTCAGGTGCGATGGACACAAAAGCATTTGGGGAACCCGCGGCCTAATTTCTAAACTGGAGTTTGTAACATGCAAAAATCAAATGATCTGGCTTCTTACAATATGCACAAACATGATCAGAACCAAAAAAGTATAAGCTTGCCACTAGAGTGACTGCTTGGCACTAGAGTTTGAACCTTTTCTAACACCACTGTAACCTGCATTTCCTCAAGTCTTACCAAGGGAAAAGCCCTTTAGCCAGAAAACTTTGCGTTACACAGAGACCTAAAAGAACTCTTGTGAGTCAAACAATAATCATCTGCCAACAGTGCTGCTTTCTGTAAGTCATCAATCTTGTGTTCATCCAAATACGTCTTAACGTCAGAATGAACACTATCCTTGAAATCTTCCATCAAAACTAACTCTCAAACTATCAACATTTGTGACTTCCTTAAGCCCATGCCACCTATCAAACAATGTTTCCTGTTCTCTAGCAAACTCTACAAAAGTCTCATTGTCCCCTGTGAGCATTTTTGAACTTCTGACGATAAGCCTCAGGCACTAAGTCATAAGTTTTCAAAAGTGTACTCTTGACAAGATCATAATCTGAGGTTTGCTGTATTGACAAGTCTGAATTAGCATCCTGACCTTTACCCTTCAAAACAGTTTGCAATAGCGAAGTCCATGACTCCCTAAGCTACTTGAGATTTTCAGTAACCTTTTCAAAATGTAGAAAATATTTGTCTACTTCTTTCTCATTAAAAGGGGATACCAGTCTAGTATGCCTTGCAATGTCAAAAGTGGAAGAATCTGAGGGCTGAGAAAGGTTTTCAAGCTTTTTCATGTCAATTTCCATTTTTTTCAATTCTATTTCCTTCCTATTTCTTTCTCTTTCCACCTCTCTATATTTTCTTCTCCATTTCAGACTTTTTCATTTCCATTTCCATCCATTTCAGTTCCAATTTTTTTATCTCCAACTGGTCTGAACATTTCTCCTCAACCATTTCTAAAACTTTATGTCCAAAAGCTCCCTCGTCAAATCAACTTTCAAAATCTAACATTTCCTCATTGTCGGTTTTGACATCAAGTTTGAAATACGAGGAAATTTGCAAAAAATCTGACTTGCGCAATTGACTGATTGTCTCAGGGTCAGGGGATTTAAGAAACTTCCCAAGTTTAAACACCATTTTGCTGGTTCCACAATTAACTTAATTTTGAAAAGGACGGAATACATTTCACAAATGGTCTAAAATGTCAAATGAATTCTATCCCAGACGAGCCCGCAATTTTGTTACGGTTAAAAATTGGCGAGACAAAAGGTGTGAGAAATGCCCCCAGAACAAGCAAGATATAACAACGACAGAACGAACAAGACATAACAACAAGAAGTCTAACTTCATCAGTAATATTGTATTCAGCAAAACTAAACCAAGATACAAAAATTCACAAGAGAGCTTTCATGTACAATACAACAGAGTTAAATGTAAAGTAACAATAAGTAAAGGTCACAATATGATGTCAACTCACAGAGGTCTTGGACTGAGAGTGAGAAACAGTTATGCAGAATGTAACACGGCGAGCCTTCATGCAGAGGTTATGTAGGTCAAGCGTTGACAGAGAGTGGCAGATATACCCATTTAATCTGTGTGTCTGTGTTGACAACACGGCAAACAGCACTATATATATTCAGTCATCGATTCCGGAATACATCCACTTCTCTACATTCAATATATATCAATTCCTCAACATTTCCCTTGTATCCATATCTCAGAAATCGGCCGTATACATCCAGTTCTTACCATTCCCTTTATATCCGGTCCTCAATATTCCTTATATATCACGTTCTCAATATTCCTTATATATCACGTTCTCAAAATTCCTTATATATCAACATTCCCTATACATGCCGTCCTCAACATTTCTTATCTATCCATATTGGAGACGCGCTTTCAACTAAACTTTCACAGAGCATCACCCAGCTTTTACTCAAAATTTAATTGGTTAGCGCTGCAGCATAAAAGGCCTAATGAAGGCTTCACAGAACTTGTAAATGTGGATGAGTCTATTACACCAATGACGTGAACCTTCATTCGTACATTAGGCCATCATTGCAGTGATGCGTTTTGATACATAAGGCTCATAAAAGTCTGTAATATACATCTTATGCACGATGCCGTTGATACAACTTGCTAATCACTATATATACATATATACATATATATACATAGTATTCACAGGAGTTCTCCTTATTTGGTGCGCTGTCCTGTCTGATTCAATCCTCACATTTCATCCACTATGTCCTGGTTTGAAATGAACCCTGTCTTCCAGTGCCATCATGTTTCTGGTGGATAATTGACTTTCCTTTGTGTTTTTGTGTAACGGGTGTCCCAGTTGGAACCGGACACACTCAACTTTGCATGAATATCTGGTTGTCAGATGGTGATGACTGAACACATGCATTGTTGTATGAACATTTGGTGCTCAGGTGGTGTGATGACTGAACACATGCCGTGTTGCATAAACACCTAGTGGTCAGTTAGTGAGAATAATGCTGCATGAACATTTGCCGTGGCAAGATGGTGAGGGCTGAAAACATGTCATAGTTGGAAGCGCAAAAGGTAATTTGTTTCAGCATAGATTTTTGACGACTGCAGAAGATATTTATTGCAAAAAAAATATGCCAAAAGGTACAGAAAGATGGCTGTTCCTAACTGAACAGGTTTCATCAGAAAACAGTTATGACTCTCTTGTAATCCACATGCATTATATACCTTTACAATGAATGTTGAAATAGTTTTGACGTCTCGTTTATTACCGTGTGGATACTCTACATACTAGCAATGGGCATCTCCGACATTAATAACAAACTATTTCCTTACTTGTGTCAATAATATGACAGTAACATGTGTGAGAACATCAGTGTTCAACTTCCTCCTCGTAGCTATCTCTAGTGTGAGTGTGTGTGTGTGTGTGTGTGTGTGTGTGTGTGTGTGTGTGTGTGTGTGTGTGTGTGTGTGTGTGTGTGTGTGTTGACAGGAACGACACAGGTCATTGTGAAGAGAAATTTGTTTTCATTGCGATACAGCTCGACGCTGGAAGCTCCGGGCATGTTGTAAAAAGGAAGCCCGTACGTGAGAAAAGCTGTCTTTCTGATCCCGTAAACCATGTTCCAAATATAAAATGTCAACGTCAATCAAACGTCCAATACGGACTACTTGACACGAGAGTGGACAACATGCTCTCCAACAACACTCGGAACATACTTGAAGGGGCCGATGTCAACAGGTGCAACAATATCAGCACTACGGCAGTGTCATCGCAGAAGGTCTCAAACATGTATAACAGGTGTTAGATTTGGGAATAAATCTATATAACGAACGGATTCTAGTACACTTTGTTGTTGAGTGTCCTCTGGGATTCGAATCCACTTTCTCAGGGTGGTGACGAGTAGGTCTTACAGGTCTTGAGCATTTTCCGAGTCGTAGACCATAACTAAAACAAATAGTTTGTCAGTCTGCTTCAAAAAGAGCATTTCAGTAGTTAGTAAGAGTACACTTGATATCACTTTATATCACTTTATGTTACTTTATATCACTTTATGTAACTTTTAAAGTTTGAACCCAGTCAGAAAACATTTGCCAAGAACGGCTGTCCGAAAACTTCCTAGGAAACATACATTTTTCAAAACGTAATAGTGGGACGCCTACTCCGTTCAAGCAGACAAGGCCCGAACTGTATATCAACATGGCAGCAGCTTGACTCACTGAGAGTGTACTGTAGTGATTAAAGTCAGGTAAGTCTGTTGAAAAACGATGGCAGAATTCGACAGTTTTCGACGTAAAGGAGAGAGACTGGATCCAACTGTGTTCAAGAAGTTCATCCGTGCAATGTAGGAGGTGTCAGTGTATGGGGGATATTGTGGACAAAGACTGTTTATGATAGACCACAATCTGGAGGCTGAGTTATATTTACTAGGCGTGTCAGGATCAGCTTGATCCACCATGCTTACATCAATGTAGTTTCAGATAATATATATGCCTGCCCTTTCTCTCCACTTCCGGAAGATCACTCAGTTCCCCATGTTCATCTCATACACTTTGGACATAGATCTTTCAAATTTGCAGCTCCAATCCTGTAGAACAGACTTCCTTTTCACATCAAAAGTGCTTCATCATTAGTAACTCAAAACCTATCCCCTAAAAATATTCTACATCCTATAAATGACTAATATTCTTATGGTCATTTTGACGAACGTTCATGTTTTCTCTTAAACTCTAATGATTCCTTTTATGTAGCGCTTTGAGCATGCCCTGGGTGGACTATGTCTCACAAGACATATCCATGCATGAAATAGAAATGCAGCAGAGAGGGTTCGGGTGTTCCTGTCACAGTCAGGTTGGTAAAGCTCATCATCAGCCCAGGACTCTCACCCCCTCTACACGCAGCCCAGACTGCAAATGGGACTTCTCCCAGGAAACACTGCCTAGTCGAACCCACCAAGAACTTTCCGGAGAATGTGAAGACTCCCCAACACTGCACCCGTCTGCATTACCCAGATTGTCAGAAGGGCTGTGCTCCCGGTGGAGAAGCCGGGCACTCTCCTGATCTGCGCCAAGAGATCAGGAGGTACCAAACCAAGTACACCGAGAACAATGGAGACGAGAACAATTGCCTGACGACAATGTACTTGGGATGCAGCGAGACATTTCAAAGGCGAGATCCGCATATTTACCATGCTTTTCCTGAATCTTACCAATCACGTTGTTGTCAAAAGGGACAGAAAATCCAATCATATAAATAATTTCATTAGTTTTATCAAAAAGGACAAGATGAGGTTTATTGGCTGGAATTCGTCTCAGGCTGTATATTGGCCTATTCCAGAGAAGTCTGAAAGCATCATTTTCCAGGACGCCCTGGACATGTTCAGGGTCGTACCATAGATGGACCTCGGGGTCAAAGCCACAGGCATGGCGGAGACGAGAGTAAAGGCAGCGAGCCATGCCATCGTGTATTTTAAGATATGCTGTTTGTGCCAAGGAAGGGCATCCACTGACAAGGTTTTGGATAGTCTCTATAGCTTTATTGCAAAGACGACATTTCATATTGATATTTTCTGTAAGAATGACATTCTGGGGATTGCGAGTGGGAAGTGACGGGTCCTGAGCAGCAAACATTAAGCCCTCAGTTTCACATTTGAGACCAGCCGACTCCATCCAGGCGAAGGAGTCGATGGGATTGCTGTTCTGTTCCACACACTGCATGTACTCACGATGCAATGGCTTCTCAGACACCTTCTCCACAAAGGACCGACTCTGGGCCGACTTGGTAAAGGACTTCACCTGGTTTACTCCCATTGCTGTACCGTCCAGCAGTACATCGCCATCAACAAAATCAATTCAAATTTCTGATTGTGTCCAACAACCTTGGCACGTTTAAAATAGCTGTGGCTTTCATCATGAGTCTTCACATGCATCACCAGGGGATCATCCGATAAATAAATATGTGCAAAAGTACACAATAAAATTCTACCATGAAGAGCCTCCACATTAATCAAACCTCCAGACTTGATTGGCATATATAAAAGATTAAGAGAGGAACGAGGGTGGTGTGCTCTATTATCAGACATGATCCTTCTGGTCAGGCGGTCAATTTATTAATACTGTTATCATTATTATGAGTATTCAGATGTGTAGGTGGCGCTGTTTGGGAAACGTCTAACATAAGTTGATATTGTGTTCTGTGTACATCACGGCGACTGTCGTTTGGCTACAAGATAGGACCTTTTTAGGTAATTCGCTTTGAGTCCTGTCCGGCCTACGCTATAACTGTCATTTCGTGACGTATGTGGGGCTTGAGGATGTCAAATCAATTGTTAGGAAGGCATCTGTTCTAGCAGGAACCTCCTTCCCCAGACTTACACCAGCTAAAACCTTCAAGAATCCATGGTATTTGATCAAGTGTATTTGCAAGACTGACAGCCTTGTTTATGTGTACAGCGTTGGGTTGACATGTCTAAACACTAGAAACTGAACGTATGCTCAATGAAAGGTATCGTCCCCCCGGTTTGGCTCCGGGAAAGATCCATTTGAGTATTATTTATGCCAGTAAGTTGACAACGTATCTGAGGAGTGCAGGCAGGAGTATGTTCCTATTGTCACTCGCTTTAAACATTGCGTCTTACCATTGATTACTGCAAAACAGTCTTGAACTGACACAATCTATAATTTATGCTCATTCATGAAGCATGGACATAAAACATCGAAGACATGGAGTCACGTGTCAGCCCTTTGAAAAGGCAAAGAAATGCATGCATTACGTTGGAAAGTCCTCTTCTGATACATCAGGGCTCTGTATCGTTCATCGTCGTCAAAGACGCGGAGAGACATCTAATCACCGGATATTTCCCACACAGAAACTAACCCCTGTACACTCCCTAATTTACGGGAGGATTCAGAGGACTAGAATAACAAACATGACGTGGTAATTCCTGATGGTAGAAATAGCCATGACGAGGAGACTCGCGCCGGTTGACAAGTAAATGCTGCTAAGTGACATCTCGACAACTAAAACCACACTGGGGACGTTTTTGTTCGAATGTGTTTGAGAAGATGTGTTGATGAATCCCCCTGTTCCTGCAGAGATTCGGCTATCGGTGACCAGTAGGTCAGTGTCAATAGTGGCTACTGACCTGTATGAAGGGGAGACAGCTAAAGGTGTCCTCAATGACCCTAGTCGACCTGTACCTTGAATTCCAGGTGGACGATTGACTCGCCATTGTGTGTGTGTTTGACAGCTGCTACCAAGATACGTTCGCCTTTTCACCTGCCTATTATGGGCAGGTACTCTCAACTTTGTGCAGTCACTTCATACGATTATTGAAAACATTGAAAGGCTCGTCGCTTCTATTTGACCTGATTTATATGTATCAAAGTCAAAACGCGCAAAGATCAAATTTGATTTAATCTGTCATGAAGGATATATGGTGTTAACAAAGATCAGAATTTCATATTAAATACACAAGGAACGTGTGGGCCAAAGGTTGAAATATAATCAACGAAATTTCCTATTGTGTTTTTTGAATGAGCATATATACAACACAATGAAAATACATGCGTTCTGATGATGGGTTATGGTCTATTGGTTTAACGCGTCAGTATGTACTCCTCCGTCCGGGCATCGGTGATTGTTGGTGACTAGGGGAAAGTATTGATTAAAAACTCAGTCAGATCAGGCCGAACAAGCAATATGCATGGAGTCTAGGCTCCGCCTCTACCCCTTTGAATTAAAAGTACCGCTAGTCCTGGAAGTAATCCCGTTTTCATGTGAACAGGGTACTGCCATGTGGGCCAATACCTACATGCTCATCAATCGGAAGGACGTCCAATGTGCCCGGGGATCATTGTGGATATCGTTAGACGAGGCACATCATTACTACAGACTTAGTCTGAGTTAGGGTAGAACCTGTTGGATGAGTGCCGATATTTTAAGTTGACTTGAGATTTCAAGGACTAGGGATAAGGACAACCCTTAAAAAACTGTGGAGCTTTATTTAATGGACCAGGGTCACAGCTCATACCCCGTGGCACACTCGTACAAACTCGGGAAATCAACTTTCCCACACAAACCAGTTCCTTCAGCAAACCCCCCTCGCAAGCCCCCAATCAGTGTCTACCTTACAAGTGCCATTAAAGCGATTACCAGACACTTCTACAGCTCCGTGTCAAAAGCCATGAAAACATTCGAGTTAAATAACACCCTTGGCACTTTTCTGTCCGCTTTGTCTGATCGACCAATAGTGGCTATTACGTATTGCAAAACGGCGGCAAGATAGGTGGATGCTACTGTATGTGTCTCATCATTTAGGTTCTTCAATCCCATACGCTCTGAATGTATCTGGGGCTTCATCCTAGGGCTGAAAAGGATCACCTCCCACATTTCTTCGTTAATTTCAATACCCGTTGAATTTATGGAAGGTTCACCTGAACAAACCATCACATGTAAGGGGAGACTCAGTAGACTGAAGGTTTGTGACAAAATGATTACGTTAGACAGGATGATGTGATAACGATCTAACACTTCAACGTGTTAATTATGGAAATGATGATCCATACACGGGGATATACTGGCGTATAAGGAATGAACAGACCGTATAGAGGAATGTACTGACCGTATAGAGGGATGTGCTGACCGTATAGAGGGATGTACTGACGTATAGGGGATGTACTGACCGTATAGAGGGATGTACTGACCGTATAGGGCATGTACTGACTGTATAGACGGATATACTGACGTATAGGGAATATACTGACCGTACAGGGGATGTACTGACCGAATAGAGGGATGTACTGACCGTATAGAGGGATGTAATGACCGTATAGGGAATGTACTGACCGTATAGAGGGATGTACTGACCGTATAGACGGATGTACTGGCCGTATAGGGGATGTACTGACCGTATAGAGGGATATACTGACGTATAGGGAATGCACTGACCATATAGAGGGATGTACTGACGTATAGGGGATGTACTGACCGTATAGAGGTATGTACTGACGTATAGGGGATGTACTGACCGTATAGACGGATGTACTGACGTATAGGGGATGTACTGACCGTATAGGGAATGTACTGACCGTATAGACGCATGTACCGGCCGTATAGGGGATGTACTGACCGTATAGAGGGATATACTGACGTACAGGGAATGCACTGACCATATAGAGGGATGTACTGACGTATAGGGGATGTACTGACCGTATAGAGGGATATACTGACGTATAGGGGATGTACTGACCGTATAGACGGATGTACTGACGTATAGGGGATGTACTGACGTATAGGGAATGTACTGACCGTATAGGGAATGTACTGACCGTATAGGGGATGTACGGACCGTATAGAGGGATGTACTGACTGTATAGACGGATATACTGACGTATAGGGAATATACTGACCGTATAGAGGGATGTACTGACGTATAGGGGATGTACTGACCGTATTGGGGATGTGCTGACCGTATAGAGGGATGTACGGACGTATAGGGGATGTACTGACTGTATAGAGGGATGTACTGACGTATAGGGAATGTACTGACCGTATAGGGGATGTGCTGACCGTATAGACGGATGTACTGACGTATAGGGAATGTACTGACCGTATTGGGGATGTACTGACCGTATAGAGGGATGTACGGACGTATAGGGGATGTACTGACTGTATAGAGGGATGTACTGACGTATAGGGAATGTACTGACCGTATAGGGGATGTGCTGACCGTATAGAGGGATGTACTGACCGTATAGGGAATGTACTGACCGTACCGTGGTTGTACTGACCGTATAAGTCTTGTCACTTGCGTCCACTGATTTGTTTGCCAGACTCTCTTTAGGTGGGATATAATGACTCCCTTGTACTGGCGATGGGGAATTGTGTTACCTTTCATTGAAATAGTTTAGCTTGGATTAGTGCCTGAATGTTCCGAGATGGCGGGTTTCATGTAGGATTTAGTGACAGCAGTGCTATAGTGTTTGTCTCTAGCGGCCACAGGGCGTTATATTGCGTCAGTAAGTATGTCCCACTGCACTGTTCGGTGGGTAGCCTGCTCAAGACCTTTACCGCCGGAGTGTAAAGGTTTCATAATAGGTGTCTCATGTGAGCGTACTTGGAATTATTCTCTTTAAATGTAGTTTGAGAGGACCAAAGTTAAATAGATACCTCATATTATTATTTCCATTGATAAGTAGGTGTTCGTCTAAAGTATCTTTATTCTACAATAGCCCCACTGAGAGCTGCGTCTCCCACTAAATCCATCACCACAGGGGCTTGTATTGCTGAAAATAATACGTCCAGGGCCTAACAAGCGTACACTGATATATCGTGCCACGAAATAAAAATAATACTCAGAAAGTGTGAATATGGACATCGACTTCAGTCTCTGTAAACACACTGTCTTGAAGCATACTGAGTAAACATAAGTCACTAAATACCAGAATATCCAAAATAGGGGATATTAAGTAATTAAGTGTCATAACTATTGATATTTTTATATTTTTAATTGGATGAATAGTTTAAAAGTGTAACAAGTATATCATAGAAGATCTGTTGGTCAAAGCGGCCGACGTCTCATGTCCACTTGGTTTATTCAGTCCCAATCTTCCTGCAGGAACATTCGTTGAGAGTGGTCACCCTTTGGAGACGAGAACCTCTGTCTAACGTCAAAGGCACGAAAACAAGAGAAATGTGCGCATAACACATTAACTTTGTTATGGAATAACTACCCATATACAACACACCACATACATTGTGTGTGTATAGTGAAGTGTACGCATTATGTGTGATGGTAAATAAACATGGTTTAAGCAACAATAAATCATTAATTGAAAGGAGAATGACTCAGGGAATGGTAAGTTTATCCTATAGTTGGTATAGTTCATGTTAAATAAGGGACTGTAATTTATGAGGTTCACAGTATTATACTATCCAAAATAAGAAACGCTTAGACGGGAAATGTATGCTTTTTGTATTTAGCATCTAAACATAATTAGTGTTTTTTAGCTCCTAAACCATCATGATTGAATGATTCAGTCTCTGGCATCATGGAAATAGTGTAAGTTCACAATTTACCTCAACTGTAGTATATAGTTTACAAACATTTTGCAAACGAACATAATATCCAGTGTGTGGAAAAAAGGTTTCAAATTTTGATAGCCAGTAGGGCTAGATATGCATGAAACTTACTACCCCACTAGATAATTCACTGGCCATTAAGATGAATGTTGAAACTAAGCGAAAAGATTACAAAAGTAGATGAGAATAAGATGTTGTTGGCATGGCACGGGTTTTCATCATTGCTCTGTTAATATGATGAACGTTTTATCAAGCCGTAATCCTGCATGGTGTAAAAGTGTATTACATATTAACAAATCGGAGAGAGTAATATTTTTATGAAATGCGGAAAGACTGTGGACTGGCCCGACTGGAGTTTTTGCTGGACACGGAGAAGCGGGTCTGTGGTTAGTTCACTCACTGATAATGTCATAAAGTATAGATGAAATATATCATGTCTACTTGAGTCAGTTTGGTTGAAGGCCTCTTGGAACCGTCGTCCGCTGTATCGTATAGGAAAGCCAAAGTAATACAAGTATAGTGGTACCAATAACATTCCTTATGAGGTGAAATATGTCCAGCGGGGTTCACCCCCTCCATCCCCATCTACGTGACGCCACACATATGAACACAGCGATCTCTGCAAACACAATCGTCTTTATTTATACTGTAGAAAATAACTTAGGGACATTGGTACTTTTATGATTGATATTTTATCAGTGTGTCAATGAATAAATAGATCATTATTCGAAATTTCAAAATTTGCATATATCCCTAACTATTTTTGTCCAGTATATATGTCAGACAAATTATGAACGTTTTCGAGGAAACCCCGTTTCTTACTAGATGTACGGGCCTGACAAACCCCGCCCTATCTCACAAACATTGCGTACCAGTGTACACTTCCGACTATATGAATCAACATGACATATGGAATCGTACCATATATGGTTTCACAGAGACACATATAATTACTTATTGTAAGCCAGTCAGTTAACCACTTTAATACTAACACTGCCAAGTCTTGACTTGACAATAAACCAGAAGATACGATTATTCCTGTTTGGGACGCGAATCCAGAAGCTCCATAATTTAGGGAGGTTTATTGCGGGCTCCTCTACTATTTACAACTTAATACCTTTCTCAAAGACTGAATAATTTTAAAGAATTTGAGACAACTGTCCTATTGTCCGTAATCCAAGGAGCAGACATTCTTGTTGAGAGTAAATGATGAAGCAAAACAGCAAGGAGTGGAGAATAGTGTGACAGTGGCCGTTGCCTACTTTGAGCGTAAATGTCTCAGCTGGTAATGTCACACTTTGTCTGAGTAAACACCATATGACAATTACCTTAATTTATGACAAATTGTCCTTAACCTTTGAAGGTGGAGATGCAATTACATCTGAGAACTCCACGTATTTGTGATAAATGACCAGGGATCAATGAATGGAGTTTTTTTTATTCCGCCCTGAGGGGTAGTGATGTTCAAAGTTGTTAAGAATTGAAAATAGAATAAAATGCCTATACGGGTTTACCATTACTGAGGCATTTATTTCATTTAATCCATCAACGCAGAAGTAGCTCAAATGTTGTTATTTTGATGTAAAACTGTTTATGACCTTGAAAATATGTGTGAACTGTTCACTGTAAGCTGTAACACAACTGATTGCTGGACGTTGACGGTTGTAAAGCTTGAGATCATATGTGGCTGACTCGGCGGGATTTACACCATCATTATAATACTCGATACTGCCACTCGTGTGGGATCTTTTAGTCAATGCTAAGAAATTGTTCAGCGAATTTCTAACACTGGTTGGCGATTATGATGTCATTGACTAGGATTGGACTTCCGTGTCACACAGCGGAACACACATTCTGCATTACTTTAAACGCATGGGTAGATATTTCAGCATTCTCCGTGATGGCGAGAGAGCATCATCTGATGTCATGCAGGGTATGTCTGTACACCGGCTGAGACCTGTGTAGAAAACAGACATTGTAGGTAGGGTAATGACCAATGGTTAACTTGCAATGCAAAATACTATTTTTAGGGAATGGAAACTGAAAAGCGTGTTTGTTCGACTGCACTTTAAACATTCTATTACATTTACGTTCTGTGAAACCAGGTCAGAGTACCAACCACGCCGTTAGTTACATCAACATATAAACTGGATATATATATTTCCTAGAACATAAACATTTTATGTCAGTGAACAGCTTTCAGCTTTCTAAACATTAAACTCTCTCCTCCATTTGACTCTTTCAGATCCCAACTAAAAACATTCCTATTTCGTGAATACAATGACTGTTGAACTATACGTGCCTCTTTGAGCATACACGAGTGTATGGAATCTAGTGGGATACATTACTACATTATTATTATTGTTCTCTATTTATTGACTTGACTTTAAGAGTACAATAACTCGATGACATTGTCCACAGCCAATCCAGTCCCCTCGATAGCACTACTAAGACTCTCGTAAAAGCCTTAGTTCAGTCAGATTGGCTAAAGAACCTTCATCTGAGAGACTCAAAAACCTACATCTCAGTGGTTCAAAGTCCGGCACGTGATTGGCACTAAAACGTACATCTGATTGGCTCATAAACCCGCTTCTGACCTGCTCAAGAAATTGTAGAAAGAACCTAAATCTGATTGGACAAAGAACCTAAATCTAATTGACTTAAGAACCTATATGCACATTTGTTTGGCCCAAGAATCTACATTTGGTTGGTTCAAAAACCTAAATGTACATTTGAATGGCTAAAAGAACCTGCATCTAACTGACTCAAGAACTTATATGTACAACCTACAGTGACGTCATAGAAGGAACGATTTTCAGTTAGTTGTATAGAAAATGTGTAGGAAGCTCGTCATTTTGCTGATTTCTCAACGTCACCAAAGACATGCCGAATTGTTGTGTTGCCGTCAATTGCTCCTTGGGGGCGGGTGATGGTGTCACTATACACAGATTTCCCCCGGACCCCGTAGTCCTCGGAAACGAGGTTGTGGTCGAAGTGACAATATTATCATAAGTAATATTATACTGACCCCTCATATTGACTGCTTCCAAGAGTGAAATTGTTATGTTATAAGCAATGACATGTAAAACCATAATGCCCATCAATAAAATATATATCTTACTACCAGTTAAAAGTAATTTTGATTTTATATGTCAGTGAAAACAAACTTAAACAGCATTCATCCTACGACAGGGCGTCGCCATTTTTGAAAATCGTGAAGTCACGGGCAAAAGTCCGTTAGAATTATTGAGATTATGATTTGTTCTCATCACGTTAGAAAATCAAAACTACTTTTTACTAGTAGATAAATATGCATTTGAATCATTACCAAAAGGAGTTTACGTGACACAACTTATAACATAAGGACTTCTTCCAAGGAAGCAAGGTGGGGGTCGAAGTGACATTTATATTGCAAGCAATATTATATTGCCCTCCACCTCACTTCCAAGAATGAAACTGTTATGTTATAAGCAATGTCATGCAAACTCCTATTGTCCATCAATAAAATACATCTTTTACTACCAGTAGAAAGTAATTTTGCTTTTGTAAGTCAGTGAAAACAAACTTAAATACCATTCATCCTAAGACAGGGCCTCGCCATTTTTGAGCATCGTGCAGTCAAATCCATTTGAAATAATGAGATTATGGTTTGTTTTCATCAAGTTAGAAAATCAAAACAATAGCTACTTTTTACTAGTAGATAAATATGTATTTGAATCATTACCAAAAGGAGTTTGCATGACACAACCTGTAACATAACCTAAGCGAGGTCGGTGTTGAAGTGAAAATACTGTGCGATAAATTTCCTCACTTGCAAATTTACCTGGTTTGTAACGTTCACTCACCAATATGTAGACACTTGTCAATATACGTCTTTATACTTGAATGAAGCGATCTGCGAATGTATAACAGGAATGTAATTTGTAGACATTTATAGTTTGCCTATATGAATCATAATTCGCACGCATGCCCTCGTGTATGATGTCTGCATCATTACACTTCACAACAAAAACAATGATTCTGTTGAAAGCTACGACAACTTAATAAAAACAAAAATGCAAATATTAAAATTAAAGTTATAGGAGCAATGTCAGGTTATTACCTTGTTCGAGGAATGTATCCATCAATATCCACAAAAACGAGTGATATATTACTCATCTGCAGATTTCACAAGTGATGTGTCTTTTAATAGTCTAATATACGAAAACGTGATGTATCGTTTCAGGTTTTCACATTGCTGTATAGTTTCATTGGTCAGCCAAGATAGCACACCTGGCAACTAATTGCGTAATCTGCGTCATTCGTTTACAAAAGTTATTTAGTTAGCCAATAATGAGCAATCAATCAATGTATTGGCTGTTACTCCTTTGAAAGAAGGGTGTTGTTTTACATAGACACAGACACGACAGAGTGTATTCAGTATAGATTGGTAAATGTACATACATACACACTACCTTTTGACAAATCCCCCATTTAAATCCGCATAAAACTAATTATTGAATCAGCGTGTTATCGGTTAATCCTTTGATTGATCCAGACACAAGAAATGCCAAATGGGTAATCTAAGTGGCGTTACCACAAATTATACCTGTTATAAATTTAACTGAGCATCAAGTGAATGATGACAAATAACGTGTAGGTTTATACCACCTAACACGGATTACAGCATAGCGACACCAAGTGATTTTGACAGAATCGTCTATGAAAACAAGGATTGTAACTCGAAAACTAGGCAAAGCAGGAGACAAAACTAAGTGATAGTAGATGTGAGAACACATAGCTTTCATTTTCACAACAGCTTTCGCGATTTCAGGTTTGTACAAACCTGCAAACGAAATAGTTTAACCCCTGAAATACTGCACAGACCCTCATTTCTATACCTACAATTACGTCACGGAGACGCTCCGCTCTGACTGGTTGAAATTTTGTTTGCGGCTGAGAATTGTGCACTGTTGACAAAAAGGTCGATCTAAGTTAATTAAAGATCGAAATGAGTAGTTTTAATGGCGGGGTACCCTATTAGAATATATGTGATCTTTAAGAGCCCACATCTAATTGACTCGAGAACGCATTTGCACATCTGATCGCCCCGATAACCAACATCTGACTGGATCAAGAAGCTACATGAACATCTTTTTGACTGAAGAACCTGCATCTGACTGGCTCAAGGATATGTATCATATTGGCTCAAGTATCAGCATCTGATTGGACCGAGAACATACATTTGTCTGGCTGAAGAACCTGCATATAACCTCAAGAACAGACTTTTGATTGTGTCAAGAACCGACTTTTGATTGTGTCATGAATCTGCATCTGACTGGCAGAAGAACCTACATGTATATCTTTTGACTGAAGAACTTGCATCTTATTGCCCGAAGAGCCATTGGTTGGAGAACGTACATTTGATTGACTCAAAGAACCTACGTTTGATTGGCTGAAGAACCTGCGTCTACTTGGCTCAATAACCTATATCTAACTGGCTCAAGAAACCCAAATGTATATCTTCTCGGTTCACAAATCAACATCTGACTGGCTGAAGAACCTTCGTTTGATTGGTCCTAAAAGCTACATTTGATTGGCCACAGAACCACCACCTGACTGGTTGAAGAACATGTATCAAATTGGGTCAAGAACCTTTATATACATTTCATTGTTTCAAGAATCTACATTTGAATAGCTAAAGTGCTTGCATCTGACTGGCTCAAGGAGCAACATGTACATTTGACTGGCTCAAGAAGCGGCATCTGATTGATCAAGAACCTACATTTTATTGGATCAGGGATCTGCAGATAATTGGCTGAAAAACCAGCACCTGATTGGATCAATAACCTGCATCTGATTGGCTCCGGAATCTGCATCTGATTGACGCAAGAACCTATATCTGTTTGGTTCAAGAATCTGCATTATAATTGGCTCAAGAACCTACATCTAATTGACTCAAGATCCCATATCTACATTTGATTGGCTGAAAAAGCCCTGCATTTTATTGGCCCAAGAACCTACATTTGATTAGTTCAAGAATCTGTATTTGACTGGCTCAAGAACCTGCATCTTCAATTCAATCGGGCGGTCAATGTTCGCTGCCCAGACCTTTAATACACATACCATAAAAAAGATCCAATTGAACTTGACGTGAGTCATACTTAGTTTTGGAAATAATTGGAATTATAGGAAAATACATTCAAGGTATCAACCAAAGGTATCAAAGGCATTGCGTTACAGTTTTCTCGTATGCCTGAATTTTGACGTCGACCACAATGATAATTCATCTGGGGTAAATGTCTGCATATATCAAGTATATCATATTTAAGTAAACATACAAATCGTGCACACATGTACGCAATGAAAACGATTACTTGGAACTGAGAAAAAGACATTGTCGTAAATATCTAACATAAATACACCGATTCCTATACATTGATCTGAGGATTTCTACGATATAGTGTGCACAGAATGATTTCCCTGTGCGAATTTCTAACATGCTGTGATCTTTAGGATTCCCTTCAGAGCGAAAGACCATGAAACAGTTGAACAAACTTTGTTATCCCGTATCTCTCTTTAATATTTTCCTCCACATATTAACGTATCAAAGTGACGTTGAATACTAGCTGAATACTAGTAACATCTCGGAATGTCGCATGTGTAGAACTTCGTGTACGTAGTACTGATGTTGTAACATTTCCTTCAGTAATATCATAAGCCAAGTGTGTCTCCGTGCAGTAACGACATTTACTGATCTATTCATCTACTTCAATCACGATTCCGCCTTATCAGCCCTGTAGTATATGTTCCTACAGATAGTCAGGGCTTGTGGTAGATTTGAACTGCAACAAAATCACTCAAGCAGGCGGTGGCGCTGTACCTACAAGCAATAAAACTATTGGATCTGCGTGCATCACACAATGTTTATTTGTGTTTACTGAAACACTGAAAAGCAACGTAAAGTAAACGGGAACTTGGTGAAGTGAATGTGTGTATGTTTCATAGCGAAGCTTCACTAATTGCACTAATTACCAAGTAATGAATCTACCCGATTCCGCTGAGACCAACTGTTTACCCCAGCACCTGCATATAACAAGTAGAGGGCCTTCTCCTGTTTGACTCTACCGCGGGGATAATCGTCCTTGACATTTCACCACTCCATCTAATCGTTAGGCATTGCCAGGGGAACATTTGAGGGAGACTCCCACTAACATGCAACATCCAGACTAAATGGACCGTGGTTCCAGATGACACCATGAGTGCTCTCTACTACTCTCAATATAAATATTATCTTTAGAATAGAATTCCGATCTGTGTGTATTGAGATTCAACAACAGTAACCGCGTCTCAGCACTTGGTAAACCGATGTACTAAGGGAAACAAACCCAGTATGGTCAATTTGTCCTAGAGGGACTTCATGCCGTCACATTCAGCTCCTCTGTTCTGTATTTGTTTTTGGCTTCAAACAAATAATGGTGACGGGGTGTGTAGTCTTGCACCTACAGGGACTGAACATCCTGTGTGGCAGCAAATGTCAACGATGTGGATAATCTAAACTACAATTAGAAATTTCAACTTAAGTCAACATCTGGTTTCTATTCTACTGGATGAGGTTGAATGTCATGTTTTATTCCCATGCCCACTTTACTGCTGTTACGAGTAGTCTCTTAGTCAAATGTGAACAAAGATGTCGTGATTTTTAGATATTTTAGTGATAGTGACAAGCTTAGTGTTATCATGGCCGAAGCCGAGGTGTTATTTTCAGCAGCCCAAACCTGCAAATCTTTGCTTGAAAAACGGCACAGTATTTTAAATCATGCCTTTCTATTTAAAATGTGTATTGTACATTTAATCATTATTGCTTTAGCTGAATATATTGATTTAAAAGTGTATTTTACCTATGCTTGCCACAAAAGGCGACTATGCTTGTCGTAAGACTCGATCACTAAAGTGTATTTTACACTGTACATGTAGTCTCTCATAGCCCTCAAAGGGTGGATCGTGATAGTCTGCTTTTAATAACCTGCCTATTGTTTTCATGCGAGGTAAGAACTTAATAAACATATCTGGATGCACTGAGTAAAACGGTTTCTGTTGTCCCCTCCAACATACTGCTTGAATATTGTCATACACTCAACCAGGACTATACACGTTGTTCCCACCCATGTGCAGCTGGGTGTATACACCTCTGAGTTGGTACCTGTAAGATATGCTGTAGTGCATTAATTTCATATATTGTGCTTTTCTACTGCTAGTTCACTGAAAGACTTTTGACTTCATCACAGAATACATAACATGGCTTCTTGCATACAGTGTCCACACTCGTTAAAACGGAGACAGTTGGTTTATCAGTATGTAATAGTTGTGCCGTCACCTACAATATCTTGCGTGGACACAACAATTCGTTAATAGTCGACAATTGCGACACACGGACATATTGCAACCTTGTGAAAGTAGCACGCTTATATGGATCTACGTTCAGTTTGCGTGTGCGCTCAGACATGTAGCTTGAACGCTTTGTGCAAGCACCCAGTCTGAAGTTGTAAATGACAGAAATGTATTTAGCCAATTAACATACTGTGGAGTAGTTTCTATGAGGCGGGATAACCAACTTATTGTGGAGTATTCTGCCTAGTGGTGATGTAGCCACCTTATTGTGGAGTATTCTCCAATGGAGTCAACACGGAATCACATCGCCTGGCCAAATTCAGCCAGTTTTTTCTGAGTGTCCCGAACGATTTTTTTAAAAAATTTCTTCACTAAATGCCACAGATGCAAGGCTCTTATGCTGTCATGCCTTCCATGGAACTCTCTAAAGGCACCCACGTACGCACACACAGGCACGTACATATATACCACAAAGGCCTGTAAGGGAAAGGGGAAAGAACCTTGCATCGTATGTTGACTGGCCTTTAGGTTATTTCTAGCCAAGCACAAGAACTGCGAAGGAATGACCCACGTACACGCCTTACAGATACGTTGATTACAGAGGCTGGTGTAAACAGAGTGCCATTATCGCCATGGGCTGCCAATTTAGTCGTCTGTCTAAAATATTCAGGCAGTGATACAGTAATTGGGTCAGGGTGAATGCATTTTGAATATGAACAGTTGTGATCAAGTACTCACGGAAGCAAGGTATTAGTGCACAATTATGTCTGAAATAAATCTTTCTGTGGCAAAGGTGTAAATTGGAAGGTTGCGCTGCTATATTACACATTTTAAAGTGGGAAAACCGAATTACGATTGCCCTTAAACACAAACACAATAAAATCCATTTAAAAACGCGAAATAGTCCCAGAAAGACCACAGATGCCACGAGGCAGACAAGGGGGAGATGATTATGTTCTATTTTCCATAATGCATATATCGGTACTCACAATAACGAAATGTCGAAATGATGACACAAATGACATAACCTCATAATTCGGTGGGGTCTGGTTAGGTCTTTTATTTTGTATACATGCAGGAAACGTCTATTGATTTTTCCGTACCGTTCAGGAATGATATACATTGTGATTGTCGTAATACCTATATTACATTGCCACCGTACTGCACACAATCTGTGTGAACAAGTGAAACTTATAGTGATACATGTTCCTTATAATGATCTTTCATTTCAAATCTTTCTTAGACAGATAGTATGCTTCAAGGATTCCTTAGATCATTGTGGTTGTTCGAGGTTTCTTTACAAATAGGTTGCGCTGAAGTGTCCTTATATAGATTTTCTACTTCGAGGTTTCCTTACAAACACGTTGTGCTGAAGTGTCCTTAGATAGTTGTTCTACTTCGAGAATTCCTTACATACACACTGTGCTGAAGTGTCTTTAGATATATCTTTTTTACTTCGAGGATAGATGCTCGTCATGTTTGCTAAGATTGATGTTGAACTTCCAGAAGTCTACAGATGCATACCGTAATTGTATTAATTCAGAATGTTGATAGATATTACTCAAGTACATTATGAATTCATAAACACGTTTTGATACCGGTAAGGCTTTCTTTCATAGGATTATAATTATAGGGGTTTAGAAACATGTGTCAAGGTTTAAAAGTGTGGTTGAAATGACTCGTGGGTGTGATGGGAATTTAGTAATGATTGAAAAGAACCATACAAGAAAAGCACAAAGCACAACGACGTGCTCCATGCTGATGGTGACGGACGTCCCTGATGTGTGAGTGATGAGCTAAAGACCCAACGTGCGGTTCCGTCTAACAACCACCTAATCCGCACGGGAATCAATGCAATAAAACCATCGACGTCCATGACTGGGCAAAATGTCAAAGACCAACATGTTGGTATTGGCATTTGAAATTAAATGATGGTAATTGGTATCTTGACACATTTTCAATCAGATCAAATAATCCTGAACATAAATCGGTTACTTTCCCATGATGTTATTGAGAAAATGACTTCAGTCTTTTGACTCGCTTCATTTATAGACACTTTAAGCTGTCAACTACACAAGGTGGACACCTAACATTTCCCGGACATGCCTTAGGCTCTGCCGACCTATTTATTGTAGTTGTCGGAAACTGATGCAAGACACAGAGACATATGTTTGGGAGTATTGTCATTAAAGATGTAGAACGTCGCCCTATAGAATACATTTATGGCGTATATAGTCATGGATTTCATGTCTGAGACAAATCTCAACACGTCCCTCTTGACAGTCTGACATCAATGATTGTGGATAGCGATATCATCGAGTTGGACATCAATGAGTGTTCAAACATGAATAGCGTTTCACCCGAGTGATTCTACAACACGATATGTGTATTCACATCACAAGAGTCTCTCGTCCACACTAAACTGGAACTATCAGTATTCTTATTAGATATTGTATTGTGAACGACTTTCACATTCGCGATTTGTGTTTCCAATCTGACATGGAAGTCAGCTCCTTTCGACCTGTCGTTTCATAGGTAGGTTCGTGAAAACAGGTGTCGATGGGTTCAATTCGTGTGCGGCTTTTCAATTGCTGTCTCTGGTCGTGACGTCCTGACGTGCAGTAAAATGCTATCCATAGTTTATTGAACAACATCTGAAGTTCTAACAACTCCCTCACTCTATAAAGAAATCACACTCAACACGCCCTCATACTACCAAAACCCCTCTCTAACACTATCTTCATTCTACCAAGCTCCACTCTCAAACAAAGTCCTCCCTCAACCAAACCCAATTCTCAAACACTATCCCCACTCTACCAAAACCCATTCTCTAACACCACCTTCACTCAGTCAAAACCCACCCTCTAACACCACCCTCTCTTCTAGTCAGGAAGGCTGTGATCATGATCTGCAAGCAGTTTACACCGGGAACGCTTTAACTGCAACGGTATCCTAGACTACAGACTTACGTGTGTTATAAGAGGAATGTGCGTGCCGCCCCAGCATTAATGCCTACATGCTGGAGAGTGTGTGATGAAGACCATCTGACGGGACAATAACGCCTAGCGGCCAGATGAAGTTTCGTTTTATATCAGCTTTGTACAACATCAATACAAAGTCAAGCCGTTTGTGTAATCAAAGCCTTTGGGAACAGCATGGTAAACCTGAAGTAAATGTAAATTCTACGAACCTGGTTATGTAACGCTTTTTGGAACCATCAAACTTCATGGAGCTTTGTTTAATGGACCACGATGACAGCAGACACCCCACGGCACACTCGTACAACCCCCCTCGTAAGCCGCCAATCAGCGTCTACCTTACAAGTGCCATTAAAGCGATTACCAAGCAGTTATACGGCTCGGCATGATACCATGGCTTGTGTCAAAAGCAAGGAAAATGTTGGAGTTAAATAACACCCTTGGCACGTACTCCTTCCAGCTTAGTGAGAGCGCCCCGTATGGGATGTGATTTATGGTACGGGGGATTATAGGTGGCGTCAGCCGGACTCTCCACCTCCCATTGCTTACCAGTTATCCAAGCATTCACTGACATACACTCTGATATCCTCGGTTGACAGACAGTCAAGTAGCTAATAAAGGGAAGATTTGAAATATACGCATGGGCATTAATTAAGCACCATTAAAATGTTTGTCGATTGTAACACAAAGGGACCAAAACAGAGACGTCAACCAATTATATGGTGGGTATACTGGGGGGTATAAAAAAGGTGAAATGAAGTATTATCATTGCTTTCTTATCAACGCATCAATAAGTGAACAGTGCTGAAACGTTTTTGGATATGCCGAGGCGTAGGCTGTCTAAAAATACCAGATGGCAGATTATTGGTATGCATTAAGCTGGTTTGTCCTGTCGCAGCATGAACATCAATCACACTGTCATTAGTCGCCTTGTAAGGAAGCATGCGGCCACTGGTTACGTCAAGGATCGTCCAAGATCAGGCCGGGAAAGACCACTCGCCGTGATGGCCGTGCCCTAGTTCGCCTAGTAAGCCGCAAGCCCATGACCAATGCCAAAGATCTCAGAGAACAATGGAGAGTGGGTGTTCGTCTGTCAAGCAGCACCATCTGAAGGTGGCTCAGGTCCGCTGGACTCCATGCACGTCGTCCAATCAGACGTCCCTTACTCACTGATAGACACAAGGCTCAACGTTTGGCATGGTGTAATCAACGGCAAAACCAGAATCGGAGGACATGGAGCAGGATTCATTGGTCCGATGAAAGCCGTTTTCTTTTTCGTTTTTTGAGAAGGAGTCATGAGGCTTATCAACAGCAGATGATCCATGCAACTGAACCCTTTGGTGATGACTCTGTAATGGTGTGGGGGTGAATCTCCTATGACTGTAAGCTGAATCTTATCACCATTCAAAGGACACTCAATGGTCAGAGATTCCAACAGGAAGTATTGGAAGCTGCTGTTGTCCCTGCTGTTGATAACCACCCCTTCGTCAGTCGGCCAGTATTTATGGATGATAATGCTAGGCCCCATCGTTCCAGGGCTGTTTTCGCATACTTGCAGAACAACGCAGTTGACAGATTACCATGGCCTGCGAGAAGCCCTGATCTCAACCCAAATGAGGATTTATGGAACCATCTGGGCCGTCAAGTTCAAGTAAGGGATCCACCTGTTCAAAATCTACAGGAATTAGCCCAGACTCTTCATGACGAATGACAGAGGATCCCAATGATGCGCATTCGGCGTTTGATTTCCAGCATGGGGAGGAGGGTTGCAGCAGTTATCCGTGCGAGGGGACGATACACGAAATACTGATGTCACCATAACTGTTGGCTTAGGATTGAACAGTGGACGTTGTTTGAGAACTTTGTGTACTTTTGGACATGATTATTGATAACGTTTTTAGTGCCCACATATGACCGTCAATACATTACAGCCGAAAGTAGCAAAAGTGTTGGTAGTTGATGGATTAAGAATGAAGATTTTTTGGATATCAACTTCTTTATGTGAGAACACAACGTTTCGGAGTTAATGCTTACTCCTTCATCAGGTGATGGATTGACACTTTAAATGATTCCGTTAACGAAATTATAATAATGTGTTTGGTTTCCATATCGCCAGTGACCAGTGCGTTGTGTTAAACACAATCTTATAGCATGAACATGTGTGGTGCTTAACTAATGCTCATGTGTAATATGTTAGTGAAACGTAAGACTGCTCGTGTCATTGTGAAGGATAGTTGAGAAAAAGGCTATTTTGACTTCAGTGTAGGGTTCGTCCAATAAAAGTGACAAAGATGAATGTGCTCATGAAATGTATTTGTTAAACTGTGAACTAACGTTGCATATTACAAAATCGTTACTGGAGTATGCAGGCTGGACTGATATTCTGGTAGACATTGTTTCTCAAGTGGTTCGAACTGAAACTACATAGCTACAATCTGACCTTCGATACAAGACTTTCAGTTATCTGGGCGATAACACAAGCCCTTTATGATGAATATATTCCGACCATATGGCACGGTGACCACACATGCACACCTATTAATTCACAATTTTCACTGACATTCCTTGTCATCCTCCCCAGCCTTGCACGTCTGGCAACGTAATTCATGGCTTAAATAAATCATGGACATTATGAAGTTGAAGCATCACTGACCATTGTATGTCCCATATTCCCTTGTGTGTGTCAGTGAACAGTTAACTTGTCTGTCCGAGTGTTTGTGACTGTGGGCACCGGTGGGTTGGTCACCTGTTCTGTTACACTCTGTATCGTCAGTATGTGGCACCGTGAATTACAAAAATATTCTTTCAACAGAGATTTCAATTATTACAGTTACTGTTCCTCGAAACTGTTTCTAGACCTCGCACTTTCCACTCAATGTTTGACGTTTCAGAACTCAGAACACAATGTTTTGATGTTATATTGAAATCGTCTTCACACAAGGCCAACTGAGAAGAATGCATTTGTTTCAGAAAACGTTGAAATGTCTTTTAGGTTACTAAGGCAAGGACCATGTCCAGATGCTATTTTCACCGGCGATGGATGCAGCATGAATGATGTTATTGAGTTCAATGGGCCATCAACAGGTTACAAAGTAATATAAACTGAAAGCCGTGACTCTTTATTCTAACCATTGACATTCCTGGGAAGAAATCGCCACTATTGAACTTCGCTTTTCATACTGAAGACGAAGGGTATTACAAATCATTACTTATATTGCCATCTTTATAAAAAGACTTAAGTGAAGCCATGTAAACCAGTCTTGTAAACAAATGTACCAGTAACGGCAGCGTATAGAAATCGATTGTTCCTGAATAAGAAAAGGGCACACAAACGAGACATTGGGTTCTTTAACTCTCCTGAATCAAGGCTGTACCTGCGTGGTGGTCTCCACTGGACCCTTTCCTGACACCGCAGTGCTGTATTGATGGTTATTTACATTGCTTTACTTACTCTAGACGAGAATCAGATTCACCGGCCAACACTGACAAAATAGATTTAAGATTCCAATAAAACATAGAGGCATTATGAACGTGCAGCTACCTTGGATTACAAATGCGAGATTGATAGCGATGAAATAATTGCTCGATCTCGTGAATCACAGCGATTTGTAGACGATTGTTTTAAAACATCTCTAGCAGTATGTAAAATATATCATATTTAACATAAAACTCGTGAATTCCTTGGGTCAGAATATTGATGGTCAATACGTAGTAGGCTTCATTCTAGAGTCCAAGAGTGTGAATTATGACCAACGTTAAAGTCAGCAGGAACCTGAGTTCAGTGACCAACATGATCTATTAGCAGTAGTAGAGTCGCTCAAATACTTGTTGGTAGCCAGCGTCTATCCAGTTCAGCTCCTTCTCTTCCACATGGACATTATCACCACTGGATTGTTAAAAAGGAACTGTGACGAGGAGAGATGAAAGGCAAACGCCGCAGGCAAGTTTTGTCTGACTACGCGACATCTTTGTTTCATTAATGAACACGTGTTACTCAAACCAACGTGACACGCAACTGTGACACAAAATGTGGCACTGAAGGTGTTTTGTATGCATTTTAAGCTAGACAAAGAAACACAGTGACATTTTGTTGTACATCAGGTCACACAAAGCCATTTTAAAGGACAGCAGCTTATAACGCCTGACATTGGCCGTCTGGGATCCATGTCTCCATGTGATGCTGGTACTACTGGTTGTACATACATTTGCAATATTGTTTTCTCTGTTACTGGACAAGACAAGCCAGTGATTTATACTAATGAATAATGGAAAGAAAGTCAAGGCACCAGGGTCGATTCTCTTACGAAATGACGTTCACGAAGACCCCTGTGGGGAACACCAGAGATGGTCTTCGCCCATGTGGGTAATCGAACCCGGGTCTTTAAATCTAGGCTACCCCATCGTCCTACCAGCTGTGATTTGCTGATTCCAGAATAACAGATTATACTCGATATAATGTGTCGATGTTTGCAGCTGCATAGTGTGCTGTGGATTGGATTTAAATCAGAGAAAATAGATAATGTCATTAGTTTGCATGCAAGATGACTCGTTTTCAATATCTTACTTAGTGAACAAACTTAGAATGTATTATTAGATATAGCAAAAGTGACTCTGGTAGCCATTACATTAGGGAACCAGAAGAGGTATAATTTGATTTCGTTTAAATATGTTCAACTAGACAATTCGGTTCCAGTGATGTAACTATTAGCAACGACCACATGAAACACCAACGACTATCACCAACCCCACCAGAAAGAACCACTACCACCAACGACTATCACCAACATCACCAGCAAGAAACACCAAGAACAACCACCACCAACAACAACTAACACCCACAAATGCAAAATACAAGGATACAACAGGTAATGCCAACAGTCTACCTCAAACTATAAGGAGGCAACATGTAATGCCAACAGACCACCTCAAACTACAAGGGGACAACATGTAATGCCAACAGACCACCTCAAACTACAAGGGGACAACATGTAATGCCAACAGCCTCCCTTAAACTACAAGGGGACAACATGTAATGCCAAGAGTGAAAGATTCTTTATATAGAATACCTTCCGATTCTTCTCAGCAAGGATGAAGGTATATTTTACAAATGCTAAAATTGAAATTGGACTATGGTAACGAGCAAAATAGAAACAATGATCAGATTTTACTTAATGCTTGTAATTCTTCTGTTTCTTCAAGGCGGACACCTATTTGTCAATGGTTGATCACTGGAGTGTCTGTTCCAGACACGATTATCTACAGACCGCTGCCATATAGCTGGAATATTGCTGAGTGCGGCGTTAAACAAACAGTCAGCTAATAACAGTGATGCATGCATGTAGATAAGATTTAATCCAGCTACCTGTGAAAGTTGTATATTTATATACCAGGGACGCAGTAGGATTCCCTAATATTCTCCAGGTGTATTCCTGCCAGTTAGAAGGATATATATATGATATATGTAATATCATACTTGCATTGATGATTTAAAATGACCTCTTCGGCCAGTTTGGTGTTTTTACGCGCAGTGTGACTGTAAACAAGGTCAGTAGGGGGCTGATAAAAAGTCTTTGCAATTTTGACATGGGTGGTCTAATTGGCTGAGGATTCTCAAGTCGTGATAAAAGTACGAAAGTACGAATTTGTATGAATATTTGTTTGTATCGACCATCTAATCACTTCACGATAGTCACATCTACGCAGAGGAGCTATCAAACCCGATACCGTCAGAAGGTCTTTTGTGCTTTATGGTTTATTCTGACTTGGTTGAGCTGTAGAAAGTAAATATGCCTGTGCTGCATTGGCTTCCATGCGTGTCAACATGTCTTAAGCTTCGGTTAAAGAATTATACTATTAATAACTTGTACACTTCCTGCCTCCACGCCGTAGTGTGTGTCTACCATGTCAGAACTCAGGCCAGAGGAACACTCGGGAACAACTAAATGACACCAGTATAGTTTACAGCTAATGATCATGTCCAGGGCATCGCTCCTTGATTCCAGAACTCCTCGATAAATATCGTGTGCGTCCTCCTGTTGCTGATCTAGGATGAGAGCACCGAACAAACAGGGCGATGCCCGCCGTACGCTTCAGGCCATGCATGAACTCTTCAACATACATGTTGAATTGCACTCGATTGTGACAGACAAAAACATCCCCGCATCCCCTCTGGCAAATTACTGCAAGGAGCAGGGCAAACATCCCATTAGGAAAAACAACATACTGAGAGGAGGCGAGCCAACTGTGGCGATCCCTAACTGTGCCAGCCAATGATAGGACCTGAATATAAGGATGTCGGTTGATGTGTAGATAGTCTGAGCGTGTACACTGGCGTACAGGTGGGTATGTATATAATGATATGGTTGGAGGTGTACATAAGGACAGGGTGTGAATGAGTCATGATGATGGATGAGTGTGTATCCATGATGATGGATGTGTATATAATCAAAATGATGAGTGTGGATATAGTGATATTGATGGATTGATACAATATTTTTCTGAACTGCTCTCAACGTGAAGAAATAGTATAATTTTTGTCTCTCAAATTCAAGAGGACTGATAATACTTTTCGGATAAAGATACTGATAAACAAGACCCCTTGCATTTCAGTACACTTGTTCTGGGTGTCAGTAATCCCTTTCGTGATCCCAGTCTTTAAACAACAGCAAACAGGACCAACCGATTCTTGGTCTTTGTTCACTTCCACAGTATACAATTATCTTTTCAAAGATAGTTGATAGTCACTTGTACCTAGTTCTGGTGAATGTGGTAGCCATTCGAAACCACTTTTCCTGCACAGATGTCATGATAACATTTTGGAGTGAGTGAGTGAGTTCAAATTTAACGTCACATCGGCAATATTTCAGCCATATCGTGACGGGAACGTAACATTGAATATAGGAGTAGTATAAAAAGCTGTCGACGAAGGATAGTAAAACAACTAGAACATCACAGAAAAGAATGTAAAACTAGTAGCTATGCCTAAAACAATTTATCTATAGAGGACAATACATTATAGAACTGGGCTATAGATTGCTAACAACTGAAGGTAGATCACCATACTAGGGACCATGGGGACTTACAGTACCTTAGCTACCTGCATGGCCCCAGCCGTCAGCAATTTGGGAAATCTAGCCATATAATAAAAAAAACACTTATACTACGATTAAAAAACCTGGAAATTCAGAATTTACTTTGAATGTTTGTGGACTTACGTACCCTCTCAGGAGGACAATAGTTTTACAGTACTTCAACCCCCTTTGAGGATACAGCCACTAACAAGCACAGTTATGAATTTAAACTTCCAATAATAAAAAATTTATCTATTTACAATTCAGTCAATAAATCTAATTCTTATAAAAATGCAATGATTAAATGAGAGCTTATGCTATTAAAAAGATCCTTCAGAGTTTGTGAATTAAAATACTGATCCCTTGTGATGGAATACTCAACACAGTCAAGCAGGATATGCTTGACTGTGATTCTTCCATCACAAGGGATACAAAACAGAGGATCGTCACCTTTAAGCAAATATTTATGTGTATATCTTGTGTGGCCAATACGACATCGTCGCATGATGCCTTCCTCAAATCTGGACTGACAACCCAAGTAGGTGTAGCCAATATACGGTTTTATTTCATGTAATTTATTGATACCTACTTGAGTGTCCCACTTCTTCTGCATCAGATCACGGATATACGTTCTAATGCTAGCTTTGTAATCTGAATATGGAAGAAGAAGTGGCGTCACAGATTTGTTGAGTGCTGCCCTGGCAGCAAGCTCGGCCATCACATTCCCAGAAATACCTACGTGACTGGGTAACCAACAAAAGACGATGTCGTATTGGCCAGTAGCAAGTTATACAGTTCAGTAATTTCAATTAAAAGTGGATGTTTGCAAGAAATATTTTTATAGAACTATTGTCTGGTAATCTAGAAGA
Organism: Haliotis asinina; assembly: GCF_037392515.1. Taxonomy (NCBI): domain Eukaryota; kingdom Metazoa; phylum Mollusca; class Gastropoda; order Lepetellida; family Haliotidae; genus Haliotis; species Haliotis asinina. The sequence continues at coordinate 59,178,197 of NC_090289.1, forward strand.
TGTTGTTCTGGAATCAATGACAGTGGCACAAGCAACTGCGCCACCGTCCTTGAACCCATCTGTAAATAAGGATTTGTAATTGTTATATGTATGTTTCAATTTATTATATTCTTGTTTATACTGTAATTCATTCGTTTCTGAGTTTTTAAATGTAGTCAATGTTAGGTCAACCTGTGTGCCTAATGTAGTTAATGTTAGGTCAACCTGTGGCCTAATGTAGTTAATGTTAGGTCAACCTGTGTGCCCAACCAACTGCCAAGGGGAGAGGAAAGAAGACGGAAAGTAGCTATATTGTCCAGCTTAATACCAGCAGCAGCAATAAACGGCTTTATTCTGAGCCCAAGAGGTGGAACAAGAGAAGACGTTTTGCTATACAAATCCTCATAAGGAGGACCGTAGACACAGTTATATGCAGGGTCAGATTCGTTAGAGTATAGTTTTGTGATATATTGTAAAGATAATTTGATACGGCGTTGTGCAAGAGATGGTTCATCGGCCTCAACGTAAAGACTGTCAATAGGGGAAGTTCTGAAGGACCCAAGACAAAGTCTTAGACCTTGGTGATGGACAGGATCAAGAAGTTTAAGGTTGCTTTTGCAGGCTCTACCACATGCGATGGAGCCATAATCAAGTTTAGAACGTACGAGTGATCGATATAGATGGAGAAGGGAAGCTTGATCCCCTCCCCATTTAGAATTTGACACCACTTTCAATAGGTCAAGTGCCTTCAGGCATTTAGTTTTAAACGATTTAATATGCGGTAAAAACGTTAAGTGTGAATCAAAGATTAGACCCAAGAACTTGGCTTCCTTCACAACTTTAATGGGCGTGCCATCTAGAGACATTTCAGGGTCTTTATGTGGTTTGTATTTACGACAAAAATGTATGCAGTTAGTTTTCGATTTGGAAAATTTAATGCCGTTTTCAAGGCACCATTCATTAATCTTGTTTAAACACAACTGCAATTGCTGCTCAATGGTATTCATATTTTTTACCACGACAAGAAATATTAAAATCATCTAGAAATAACGATCCATCAATTGAATAGTTTAAAACTTTTGATAAACTGTTGATCTTGACACTAAAATGTGTGACGGACAAAATACTGCCTTGTGGAACACCCTGATCCTGATTGTAATGATCAGACAGGGTAGAACCCACACGGACCTGGAATTGCCTGTCATTTAAAAAGTTTAAAAAGGCAATAAATTCTGGCAAACGACCTCGCAAGCCAAAGTCATGTAAATCTCTGAGAATCCCATATTTCCAGGTTGTGTCATATGCTTTTTCGAGATCAAAAAAGATAGCGTGTTGTTTATTAATTAGTGCGTTTTTCACAAATGATTCCAGTCGAACTAAGTGGTCGACCGTACTTCTGTTTTTACGGAAACCACACTGTATATCTGTTATGCGGTTATTTGTTTCGAAGTACCAAACAAGTCGATTGTTTATCATGCGTTCCATGGTCTTGCAAACACAGCTAGTTAATGAAATCGGACGATAATTGGATGGATCCGTATGATCACGTCCGGGTTTAGGTATTGGTACTACTATGGCGTCACGCCATGAAGGAGGAAAGTTACCCGATGTCCAAATATCATCAAAAATATTTAGGAGAGTTTCCAGACAGGATTCTGGTAAATGTTTCAGGAGTTGATAATGTATGTTATCAGCTCCTGTAGCAGTGTCATGATCTTGATCAAGAGCAGTATGGAGTTCATGAATAGAAAACGTTTCTTTATAATCTTCCCCATTATCAGAATTGAAATCAATAGTTTTCTTTTCTTGTTGTTTTTGATATTGCTGGAATTTTGGTACATAATTTGAAGAGGAAGAGTGTTTAGCAAGGGTTTCATCCAGTTTATTAGCAATATCTGATTTATCAGTAAGCAATTGATCTCCATGTTTAAGATGATGGACAGTAGATTTAGTACCTTTACCTTTGATTTTCTGGACCATGTTCCATACCTTGGACATGGGTGTCCGAGAATTTATTTTGGATACATTATTTTGCCAAGATTGGCGTTTGTTTTGTTTAAATGTACGCCGTGCTTTAGCATTTAAAATCTTAAATTTATTTAAATTATGCACCATATGCTTTTTTCCTTGCCTTCCTAGCTTGTTCGCACTCATCGTTGAACCATGGTTTTCTTATGTGTGGAACTACAGAGGACTTTGGTATACACTCATCAGCTATGGAATTCAGTTCATCAGAAAAGCATTTAATAGCATCAGGAACGTCAATAAAACGTTCAGGTTTAAGTTTTTCAGCACACAGTGTCTCATATAAAGCCCAGTTAGCCTTTTTAAAATTTCGTCTTGATGATGGAGGAACATCGGATGGAGTTACAGCTTTTAATACAGTAGGAAAATGGTCACTTCCACAGATGTCATCGTGGACTAACCATTCAAATTCATTTAGTAATTCTGAATTTGTCAATGACAAGTCAAGAGCAGAATGAGTCCCTGTGCCAGGGTGTAAATATGTGTTGGAACCATCATTATAAATACATAAATCATTGTCAGAACAAAAGTCCTCCAACAATTTACCTTTAGTGTTTGTAATTCTACCCCAGAGTGGGCTGTGTCCATTTAAATCTCCCATTATAATACAGGGTTTCGTGAGTTGGTCATGTAGAGCTTGAAGATCAGTTTTGGCAAACCCCGAAGACGGCGAAATATAGAGAGAGCATAGCGTAAACGCTACATGTAAAGTAATTCTCACAGCTTGCATATTAGTAATAAGTGGAACAGGGCTTTGAATAACGTTTTGTCTGATGATAATAGATGATCCGCCAGTGGCCCTATCACCCGGAGGTGAAAGACAATGATATGCATGAAAAAGACGAAGTTCAAATGTATCTGTTTGTTTTAAATATGTCTCTTGGAGGCATAACGCTGAACGTGTAAAATCTTAGACTAATAGCTGCAATTCATGTAAATTAATCCTCAATCCTCTGCAGTTCCACTGTACAATATGACTGGAATAAACTATCTTTTTGGGGATGTATTGGGAATCTACCCCGCACTCTTTTGGAGGACGACACGCTATGTGCCCTAGAATGGACGTTTTCAGAAACGTCCATGTCTTCAAGAGACCCGTATTTATTGAACAATTGAATTTTGTTTTGTGACCCTTTAGGAGCTCTGCCAATTTGTTGTTTTGAAGTATCAGGCTTTGGCTTCGGTTTACTTTTCACAGTTTGTTGAATATCAGCTGTCGATTGAGACTTTGAATGTGACTGAGATGACGATTTGTGTTCAGAAGAAGACTTTGAGGTAATAGGAAGTGATTCCTCAGTCTGTGATGATATAGCACTGCACAAAGGCTGTGTAGAATCACAATTTACCCAAGTCAAGGTAGTTTGGCAGCCTGTGGTTGATGTTGTTTTAGAGCTACACCCTGATGATGTTTTTTGCTACTGTGGCATAACTTTCCGAAAGTTCAGATCTCTTTACCAGTTTTTTGGTCTCAGAAAAAGAGATATTTTGTGTAAATTCTATTTTATTGATCTCCATTTGCTCTTTCCAAATTGGACACTGTTTAGAAAATGACGAATGGTCCCCTGAGCAATTGGTGCATTTTTTATAATCACTGTCACAATGTTCTGTTGTATGTGTCTTCTCACCACAGTGAGCACACACAACAGACAATGTGCAAGTATTTACACCGTGTCCATATTTCTGGCATTTAAAACACCTGTGCGGGTTGGGGATGTAGGTATCAACTGGAATGTTACAGTAGCCTGCCTTCACTGATTTGGGAGCATTAGGACATGAAAAAGTAAACAGATACGTGTTCGTTTTGATGGTTTCACTGTTTCTCCGAGTTGAAAAGCGCTTGACATAGAGAACACCTTGATCCTTCATTTCAGATCCTATATCAAGTTCCGACATATCATCAAACAATCGGTCTCGATCTCTAACGATACCTTTGCTTGAGTTCAAGGTTTTGTGTGCAGAAACCGTGACTGGAAAGTCCACGAAAGATTTGATGTTCAGCAAATTAGTTTGCTTTTTCCGGCACTCTACTAACAGGGCACCTGAACGTAAGCGTCTTATGTTCTTCACATCCCCTGCAATACCTTGAATACCCTTGGACACAGCAAAGGGGTTCAACTTCTATGGTGTCTTGTCAGGAGTCTCAATGACAATGAAACGCGGCCAATACTCTATCGATGCAGACGGTCTATGGTCAGTATCAACGGGTCAATATCAAGTGGACGTTTTGTTTTTTTGGTTGGGTTCATAAGCCATGCTTAGTTTAAATGGTTCATCATCCGAGCTCCTCACCCACCACGGAGTATCACAAGGACAATACTAAAGTAAGCGGGCCTCCAGCTTACAGCACCAAGGATACTCGGATGACATACTCCAGCAGAACAATTAAAACATTAATAATTCCACCAGATTGGCCCGAAGTGGTGTGTTGAGCAATAGGAACACTGGTCTTGCTCCCATTGCCCTCAACCACCAGGATCCCCACCTCCACCGACACAGGGCCGCAACCCACGGCAAACGGGTTGGTGGACCAAACACCCCTCCGGGTCCACTACGGGGGTGCCGGCGAGCTCTTGGCGTTACCCAGCACCCACCACGAGGAGGTGGCTCGCCACGGGTGCCTAACATTTTGGAATGTGAGCATTGTATGTGCTCATTTCTCGACGATGGTCGTACGTCTATGTTGAACATGAAAACATGCTCGTTTGAGCGCAATGATGGTTTTGAGGAACCTAGCCCCTGACTGAAAACTCCCAGTTATCTCGTTCGCTCTCTTGGAAAGATTCGTGCAATCAGTCTAGGAACTTCAAGTCCTGGTGTGAATGGTGGATGTGTATTGAATGAATGAATGTTGCCATAGCTGTCTTGCTGAACCTGTGATGGTTTAAACTTCTTGATGTGAGGATATCCAACGAATCCCCACTCTGTGCTTTCCTGTTTGGTCACAGATTTAGTGCAGGTCCAACACTCGTCAGCTGCTACCTGTCTTGTCATAATCATCTCGGCTGCTATTCTGTATGCTAACGGGCATTACAAGTGGTGATCGTCGATTCTCTCTGCTAACAGGGCATTACAAGTAGTGATCGAGGATTCTGTCTGTTAACAGGACATTACAAATAGTGATCGACGTAGACAGAACCCAGACTTTTGTCATTTGTGGATGAAAGATTGTGTCTATTGCCCTGTACGAGAAGCCTTGTGACCACGTCTGGAATGCACCTATTGCTCGGCCCTAAGCTGTTGATAACCTAACCTTTTATATGTGGCTGTGTTTATTCACCCACAGTTTAAGTGGGTTATATGATGGCAGCGTATTAAAAGAAAACGTAACACTGACCAAATCTGTCACCTTGACCCAGCAGTATCCAAAGATTGTCCCTCCTCACATAATGACTCCACCTTGTCGTGAGTAGGTCATACAAATCATGTTATGAGAGAAATGCTGATAATCCTTGTTGAATGATCCGTCAAGATTTCTTGTCACTGGAAGAAACATTTCACATGTGTTCACAACTGTAGGGCTTTGAATATCAAGACGGAGTGACGCTGTCGGTGTGCTTGTCAAGGGAGATCGGAGTTTCCCAAAAATGTTTACGGTAAATAAATGCAAACATGAATGATCGCGATCTGAAATTATTTTGAAATTTATATTTTCCACATGTTGTATGACCTCACGAGTAGTAGCAGCAGCAGCAGTAGTAGTAGAGGTAGGAGTAGTAGCAGCAGCAGCAGTAGTAGTAGCAGCAGCAGTAGTAGTAGTAGAGGTAGCAGTAGCAGCAGCAGCAGCAGCAGTAGTAATAGTAGAGGTAGCAGTAGCAGCAGCAGCAGCAATAGTAGTAGCAGCAGCAGCAGCAGTAGTAGCAGTAGTAGTAGTAGCAGCAGCAGCAGCAGTAGTAGCAGTAGTAGAGGTAGCAGTAGTAGCAGCAGCAGCAGCAGTAGTAGTAGTAGCAGCAGCAGTGTTAGTAGCAGCAGCAGTAGTAGTAGTAGAAGGGGTAGCAGCATTAGTAGCAGAGCAGCAGCAGTAGTAGCAGCAGCAGCAGTAGTAGTAGCAGCAGAGGTAGCAGTAGTAGCAGCAGCAGCAGTAGTAGTAGTAGTAGAGGTAGCAGTAGTAGCAGCACCAGCAATAGTAGTAGCAGCAGCAGCAGTAACAGCAGCAGCAGCAGTAGTAGAGGTAGTAGTAGTAGTAGTAGCAGCAGCAGCAGTAGCAGTAGCAGTAGCAGTAGCAGCAGCAGCAGTAGTAGTAGTAGTAGTAGTCATAATGTATAAACAAACCAAATTCTAATGTGTCCCGTGGCCGGGTAAAGTGTTCAGTAATCAAAACACGTGAGGAAACTTGAGCAAAAGTTACAGACGTGGATGTCAGCGTGCAATGTGTTTGTTCATGTTTGTTGACATGCCTCTGTTTGCTTTAATTTATTTAGTAACTATCGGAGTATGTTTAATTCTCCGTGATTCGCTTGAATTGCTCAGTGTTTGCGATCGTACAGTTATGAGTCATGTCAGCACATCATCTCATACAAAACATGGTTGTTACACAGTCAGTAGTCTACATCATCGCATACAATATACAGCACCTTGGTTGTTACACAGTTAGTAGTCTACACCATCTCATACAATATACAGCACCTTGGTCGTTACACAGTCAGTGGTCTACATCATCTCAAACAATGTACAGCACCTTGGTCGTTACACAGTCAGCTAGTCTGCATCACCTCATACAACATGTAGCACCTTGGTCGTTACACAGTCAGTAGTCTACATAATCTCATACAATATACAGCATCTTGGTCGTTGAACAGTCAGTAGTCTACATCATCTCATACAATATACAGCACCTTGGTTGTTACACAGTCAGTGGTCTACATCGTCTCATACAATATGTAGCACCTTGGTCGTTACACAGTCAGTAGTCTACATCATCTCATACAATATGTAGCACCTTGGTCGTTACACAGTCAGTAGGCTACATCACCTCATACAATATACAGCACCTTGGTCGTTACACAGTCAGTAGTCTACATCACCTCACACAATGTACAGCACCTTCGTTGTTGCACAGTCAGAAATCTAAATCATCTCATACAATATACAACACCTTGGTCGTTACACAGTCAGTAGTCTACATCATCTCATACAATAAACAGCACCTTGGTTGTTTCACAGTCAGTAGTCTACATCACCTCATACAATGTACTGTACCTTGGTTGTTACACAGTCAGTAGTCTACATCATCTCATATAATCTAGAGCACCTTGGTTGTTACACAGTCAGTAGTCAACATCACCTCACACAATGTACAGCACCTTGGTTGTTGCACAGTCAGAAATCTAAATCATCTCATACAATATAGAACACCTTGGTTGTTACACAGTCAGTAGTCTACATCACCTCATACAATAAACAGCACCTTGGTTGTTACACAGTCAATAGTCTACATCATCTCATACAACATACAGCACTTTAGTCGTTACACAATCAGTAGTCTACATCATCTCATACAACACCTCGGTCGTTACACAGTCAGTAGTCTACATCATCTCATACAATATACAGCACCTTGCTTGTTGCACAGTCAGTGGTCTACATCACTTCATACAATATGTAGCACCTTGGTTGTTACACAGTCAGTAGTCTACATCACCTCATACAATGTACAGCACCTTTGTTGTTACACAGTCAGTAGTATACATCATCTCAGACAATATACAGCACCTTGGTTGTTACACAGTCAGTGGACTACATCACCTCTTACAATGTACAGCACCTTGGTCTTTGCACAGTCAGTAGTCTACATCACCTCATACAATATACAACAGCTTGGTTGTTACACAGTCAGTAGTCTACATCACCTCATACAATATACAGCACCTTGGTCGTTACACAGTCAGTAGTCTACATCACCTCACACAATGTACAGCACCTTCGTTGTTGCACAGTCAGAAATCTAAATCATCTCATACAATATACAACACCTTGGTCATTACACAGTCAGTAGTCTACATCATCTCATACAATAAACAGCACCTTGGTTGTTTCACAGTCAGTAGTCTACATCACCTCATACAATGTACTGTACCTTGGTTGTTACACAGTCAGTAGTCTACATCATCTCATATAATCTAGAGCACCTTGGTTGTTACACAGTCAGTAGTCAACATCACCTCACACAATGCAAAACCTTGGTTGTTGCACAGTCAGAAATCTAAATCATCTCATACAATATAGAACACCTTGGTTGTTACACAGTCAGTAGTGTACATCACCTCATACAATAAACAGCACCTTGGTTGTTACACAGTCAATAGTCTACATCATCTCATACAACATACAGCACCTTAGTCGTTACACAGTCAGTAGTCTACATCATCTCATACAACATACAGCACCTCGGTCGTTACACAGTCAGTAGTCTACATCATCTCATACAATATACAGCACCTTGGTCGTTACACTGTCAGTGGTCTACATCACCTCATACAACATGTAGAACCTTGGTTGTTACACAGTCAGTAGTCTACATCATCTCATACAATGTACAGCACCTTGGTTGTTACACAGTCAGTAGTCTACATCATCTCATACAATGTACAGCACCTTGGTTGTTACACAGTCAGTAGTCTACATCACCTCATACAATGTACAGCACCTTGGTTGTTACACAGTCAGTAGTCTACATCATCTCATACAATATACAGCACCTGGGTCGTTACACAGTCAGAAGTCATCACCTCATACAATGTACAGGACCTTGGTTGTTACACAGTGAATAGTCCACATCATCTCATACAACATACAGTACCTTGGTCGTTACAGAGTCAGTAGTCTACATCATCTCATACAATATACATCACCTTAGTCGTTACACAATCAGTAGTCTACATCATCTCATACAACATACAGCACCTTGGTCGTTACACAGTCAGTAGTCTACATCATCTCATACAATATACAGCACCTTGGTCGTTACACTGTGAGTGGTCTACATCACCTCATACAATATGTAGCACCTTGGTTGTTACACAGTCAGTAGTCTACATCATCTCATACAAGATGCAGCACCCTGGTCGTTACAGTGTCAGTAGTCTACATCACCTCATACTATATATAGCACCTTGGGTGTTACACAGTCAGTGGTCTACAGTAGTATAGATAATGAGAGTTCTGGACCACTTTTCAAAAACCCCCTCTAAAAAGCCTCATTTACTAAATGAGGCTTTGATGGGACCCTTAGCTCTTGCTACTATTGCCCCTACTACAAAACCACACCATCACGTTTACCGTGACTTGGCAGGCGGTAACACTGTGCCGTACGGTACGATCAATAATTCTTCTCTTACAAAACCCCTACCCGGCCCATCCCTCAAGTAGTATAAGTTAGGTTCGTCGGCTTTCATATCCACTTTATCTATGTTGTAAGTTTTGACTGACCATATAGGATCGGTGGCTCGCTTACGGCTATCGCCCTCGTGTTCACCCGGCTGGTATAGATACCTCACTAGGGCCCTATCCGGTATCTGTTTCTCCTTCCCACGCAATGGAGCGGCCGACTCTGCAACTATTGATTTTAGTTTGATAGCGTCTGCCGGTTTCTTACCGGTGAGACGGGTGACTTCATGGTTGATTGCCGACACCACCTCGGGTAACCTCGTGACCCATTCGGTCGATCGTTTTCCAGGGGTGGTCATCTCCCTAGCATACTGATGGCCGAACAAGCGCTCAGCCAAAGTCCTATTAAATCTCTCAACTATAGCTTGGCTGCGATGGGCTCCAGCCGTGCCACGCCTGACCTTCGTATCGTGTTTGGCTAGCAGTTGTGACACGGCACCCATGAACTCCCGTCCGGGGTCAACTTGCAGCTCTGTTGGCCACGTCAGCGGACTGCGTTTGTATATACGTTCAAATCCTCTGGCTACCTGGGCCGAATCTTTCGTGGTCAAGGGTTCGGCTTCCTTGTAACGACTGGCTACGTCCACTACGGTTAAGGCATACTTGTACCTCTTGTCGTGGGGTAGGAACAGTAGGTCTGCCTGGTGAACGCTATTAGGTATGTTAATACCGAACCTCCTTCTAGGCACGTAGCGTGGTGCAGGCAAATAGATCTGCCACAGGGCTTGTTTTTCAAGCCACGCTTTGGCTTCCTCCGGGGGTACTCGCGCTAGTTTAGCTAGCTTATCTACTGCGCTAGCTCCTTTCCAGTACCCACGCGGGCTGTAGTAAATAGACTCAAATTTTTTCATGTCCATACGCGTATGTGTTTATACCATCAATAGCTATCCAACGTTTCGTGTCCATAGGTGATAGGGACGTCTTGTTTATAGTCAGTCCGTATATCTTATGCCCATCACTTCTAAGTGTGTTCATTTTATGTCTAAAGGTACGGGTCTTGAACAGGGCTTCCTTGAATCTGGCGTGTTTGATGTGTTGTTTCACCACATACTTCTTAACCCCCTTAGCCTTCCGGATCTCACTATTGTCGGCTTTCAGTATGGAGTACATCTTAGGTCTCAAACCTATGTACTCGGTTATGGGCGTGCCAGCACACTCGTCCTTCATCTTACCTAGGACCTTTTTATTTACCGTGCTGTATAGGGTATGGGTATTAGGGTAGTCGCTGGTGTCGTATAAATCGAGGTGTTTTTTCATGTCCTCGTACACGTCCTCGGTTCGAATCTCCATCAGCAGGGAATCCGTGTCAGTGTACAGCACTTCGCACCTGTCGCCGTACTGTTTCTTGAGCTCGTTGTAGTAAAAGTCGTACATCAGGTGTTTGGATAAATCGAGGATGCTCATCCCCACGTAAACAGGCCGGTTGAATTTTATGTGACTTTTCTTCATGTGTAGGGCAGCCAGGTCGTCTGTGAATATCTTGCTACGGTTGAATGCCGGACTGGCTATCAATTTCCTGAGCTTGTCTTCCTCACTAGATCTAACCAGCTTCACGGTCACGCGTTTCCTCAGGTTCTCCATAGTCTTACCAAACACCGAGTTATTCATGAGCTTGTAGAGATTTTTCTCAAAATCACTGGTGGCTTTTTTTCGTAGGTCTGTGTTCATTCTGATGTAGGGCTCCATCCATGGGCTCTGGTCGAACATGAGAACCCTGTGTATTTTGGTCAGCCTCATACCCAACGACAGGTACAGCTGTAGGTTGCGATAGTGAACGATGTACTTGGTCTTATTCATTAAGTTAGGCACGAGTTTTTCAACGTCTGTCACACGACCACCTGACAAGTTATGTTGGTACTCAGACATCCAGTCTGGGTTAACCCTCATACGTTCGGGTGCAAGGGGATAGCTGTTGTGCGATGTGTGTAATTCCTTGGGATACTCTAAGTCAACCTCGAGGATATAACCTTTGTTCGAATCTGGTGCAATACTCATAACATCAACGTGGGGTACCCATTCGAATCCCCCTGTAGGTAGATACTGGCTCATGGCCCAGCCGTACAGGTTATTTGCGTCGAGGTAGAGAATGTGATTGGTTGGTTTGTTAGGATCGTAACCTTTCACGTATTGATTATTTGCTTTAGCGTATCGTTTGGATGCCATGGAAATCCCACCTCGCAAGCCTTTCTCAATGAATAGGTGCATGTCGTAATCTGTGAGCAATTCTAAATTAACTCCGGTCTTTCTAAGCAAGGCGTCCCACGACAGACCTGGGCTGGTGTAATACCATGCGGGGTCGAGTTTATACTGTTTTAAACATGTCCGCCTGAATGTTTCAAACACGTCGGCTAACAGCAGTACATCTGTCCTCAAGTACAGGTCGTGATAATCACCCAGGTTCTTACAACCCAGTTTATTCCATACGTTAGTCGCGTGCGAGTAATCATCTCGTGAGACGGACGCCTCATTCAGCTTGCTATAAAAGCAGTCAATAGGAGGTAGTCTGGTCTCGGTGAACTTAACCCAACTATCCATGTACTCATATGGGTACACACCCTTCCTCATGAGCAGGGGTCTAGTCTCGGCGTCTGTGTATCGATCGGTGATAGGGAAGGTATTGTTAGCCTTGACCAGACTGTCGAGTGACGACAGGAGGAATTGAAACGAGTCAATGAACCTAAGTCCGTTTAAGCTGAAGGAGATGTATCTCTCCATGTTGTTGGGGATGCACGATATATTACCATCGATTTTCGCGATGGCCTGCATGATCAAGTGTGAGTCGTACCCTCTCAAGTTGTGAAAGACAACGGGAATGTTTATTGTCTTAGGATTGATTTTAAGCTTGAGGTTGCACGCGTTGTGAGCGGCGCCTCTATACTTACCAGTTATGTGGCAGTGATCTCTCACCGAATCACCGTTAAGCGGTGAGTCACACACGTGACACTTAGTGCTACTAGCGTGAGCTAGCCTGTCGGCTCGGGTCATACGCATGGGAGCGATTCTATACAATTCATTCCTAATAATTTTTTCTTCCTCCTGCAAACACTTTAGAAACCTTTCAGCCGCGTCAGGGCCCCTATACACTACCGGAGCTTTCGTTTCCCCGTCACAACGGACAACAATGTATCCAAACGAACAGGCTTTATGCTCTTGTGTCTTGTGGGTGAAGCTACCCCCACTAGGGGGTGTGGGGGAATCCCCACCCACAACTAAGGCTTCGAAGTCGGCGTATATGATATAAGGCACAGACATTTGGTTCTTGTGGTTACTGAATTTTAGGATATTTTCACCTTCCTTAGGCATGTCGACTCGTATGGCCGTCTGCCCCACACCTTGGCAATCATCCCGGTGGGATTCTAATAAATCAGCTCGACTGAAACCGTGTAGACATCGTACACAAAAATGTTTTTCCCCATTGTGTTTCGACTGGTCGTGCAACAACCGGCTGAGATGTTTTATCCATGTGTAGTGAAACTTGTCACCTCGCTGGATCATGAATATATTGATAACTTGGCAATCCTTCACCGTGCTGACCCTGTGTACTATTATTGTATTACCTTCGTGCCCAAAGACATTTATAGCCAGATTATTCTGTTTTTCTACTTTAGTGATCTGGGATATGGGGGTGGGTTCATCTATACCATCCCAATTAAGCCCATCATCTTGGGGATAGCTAGAAAGCCTATCTGAATGAGTGGCAGCTGGAAATAAGGCTGACCTGATAGATATCCTCATGCAATCGTTTCCTCTATTCTTAACGTTTACTATGGCATGTTTGTTCCTATAGTAGGGGGGTAAGGCTAGGTATGACCCGCCTCTGAACGGCACGTATTTAGCTATGTCTAGATAGACGTTATCGATTTTATCTACAGCCCACCCGGACCCCATGTGCGTGTAGCGTTCTAGGTATTCTCGTATCTGCTGAAAACTATTATCGATTGATGCGTCAATGGTCTCTGTATGTGTGGCGACCTCTTGTTTGCCTCGGAAGTAAGGTTGCAAATACTCAGTGACCCCTGTGGTGCCCTCCTTATCGAGCGACATTTTCACTGTGATCTGAAACTTGATACTTCCTAGATTATTTAGTTCCTGGTTGACCTTATCAGCTATCAGAGGCTTAATATCTGTAATGTCTATGTTTCTATCAACGTGCATGCGCCAACTTCCCAAATAGTTACCTACAGCGTGCTTAGTGCGCACGAACTGTAGGTCAATAGCTCTATTCTGTCGTAATAATTCTACAAGCTGTGGTTTTCTCATACGGGAATACCCGCCTAAACCCAAATCGTGTGCCTCGGCTTTCAGTTGTTTTACAGTGGGACGTGCTACGGGGGCATGTGATAACAATGCGGTTAACCCGGCTCTCCCCAGGTTTGAATAACCCGTGTGTCCAAGCTGTTTTGCTTGAGTTTTTAACTGTTTTACCGTAGGAGGGGCTTCTAAACCTAGTAATCTCAACAATGCTGGCTTCCGCATTCTAGAATACCCGATAACACCTCTCTGCTTTGCGGCCCGCTTGAGCTCGCGCACAGTAGCCATAGTGTTTACACCTAAGAGAATCAATGTCTAATTGGTCGGCAGTAACTCTTAAAAAATATTTTCTGGTGGCCGGGTACAATTCTAGACATTCTGTCAAAGCGTCCCACGTACCTGGTAAAATATATAGTGTGGCTGTTTCAATCCAGTACTCGCCTTGGGTATAGTATTCCTTGTATTCACTTATACTCGAAAAAACGTTCTATATGGTATTGAGACGCGATATCCCGCTCCCATTCGAAGGGGTGAGTATACTTAACACCCTCTTTAATCCATACCACGTCCACTATTATCTTAAATCTGAAGCTACCCCATAAGGCCAGTTCATATTTGAATATGTTTTCCACAGACATAGCTATACGTAGGTGTGTATAATCTCTAATTGGAGTCTATCTTGAGCAGTCGCCTACGTTCTTTTATGTAGCCTTTTTTATTCTCGTATATGAGTTGATGTCTGACTACGTTCGCTCCGTGAGCTTTACATAAACAGTAGTGCCCTTTAACCCCGATACCACACACAGAACACGTGTAGTTAGGACTTCCCATATGGAAACAACAGAACCCCTGATTCCTGCATTTCCTACCACAGGCCTCGGTCTTCCCCATAAGTATATATTCGCATCGGTATGGAGCGGGTCTCATGTTTACTTATATAGGTATTTTAGTTTAATTGCTTCGCAACCAACGCAGTAGCTGCTATACCCAACACTATGAAGCCCAGTTCACGATTCATTTGTCCCTTGGATGGTGTGTAGTACTGAGCGAGTGTGGGTTTATTGAGCGGTTCCAATTGTTTACCAGTTAATAGATAGTATTCTTTCATTGCTTCATCAACATCGTTGAATGTTTGAACGGCATGGTTTTCACGCGTGAGTTGTTCGTTAATAAAATCGATCCTCTGGAGGCGTTTTTTAGCGTACTCGGCCTGTGCTCTTTGTAATTTCTCAGTAGCGAGATCGTGCCGCTTCCTTTCTTCCTGTATTTCAGCCGCGTGATCATCTCGTAGTTTCGAGAAGAGGAAATTACTCCCGGAAAATGCCAGGGCATTCACTAACGCCCCACCGACCATCATAGCTATCGTGGCCATCCCTATATTTATTTCATTATATTATCAGGTATTATTCCTTGTTTTACTAGGATGTCTTTTGTGGCCATCGCCATACCAAGATTCATTATGAGCATACCCATATCCTGCAGGTTGAAATCTAGCTTGATAGTTGGTTGTTTAAGCACCATTTTAGTCAACCGAGCGTACCCTACGGCTAGACTAGCGACCACTGTGGCGTGGTATGCGTCGTTGACGAACGTTTTCCCCTCAGACATTATGTATATGATATAAAATATTTTAAATTATAACATGATATGCGGATCAACAGTGGGGCCTGCCGGCGGCTTGGGGGTTACCTCACCGGCAGGGGGTGTGGGGGATACCCCCACACGTGTGTATAACCACGAGATAGCCAAGGCAGCAGTTACACCTACAGCCAACAACAGTCGGGTTGGGTTGGTCACTTTATGTTGCCACCGTTTTTTACCGGCAGCTACTCTCTTAGGATTCTTCTGTCTGGTTACTGTTTGGGGTGTGGGGGGTACCCCCACTGGGGTCTCCACCGTCACTGGTTCCTGTGAATCCACTGGGGTCTCCTCCTGTGCAGCATCCATCTATAATATTATTATTATTCTTTCTCTCAAATTGGCAATGTTTTGCCGTGATAATCGCCGCCGTCACTGGAGCCAAC
This sequence comes from Haliotis asinina, assembly GCF_037392515.1. NCBI lineage: Eukaryota > Metazoa > Mollusca > Gastropoda > Lepetellida > Haliotidae > Haliotis > Haliotis asinina. The sequence continues at coordinate 59,193,859 of NC_090289.1, forward strand.
AACATACCATATTTGTGGTACAGCCCGCAGCTGATAGAGCTCACGGCGTGTTCGATAAAAGGGTCTTTATCTAGGTCCTCCCACAGGTAAAGTCGGCGCTCTGGTGGAATGGGAAGGAAATGTGACACAATACCGGTATATATCTGGGTCATAGCCGATCCTATTGTCTTTGTCATTTCTGCTCCGAGTCGGGACTCGTATCTAGCGTACAGCTTATCGATTTCTTCGGCTGACATTTTGTTAATTTTATCCGGGGTGTAGTCTCCAAAGTAATGTTTGGCTTTGCCGCCAACAGCCAACGCCACCAGTTTCTCTCGCTTGTCATCAGTGGGGCCTGCAGGCGACAATTGTTCGAGCAATTCCTCACACTCCATCTTATAATATAACAAGTAAGATTTAGTTTTAACTATATAATACCCGATACAGGCAAAACACAGAGAAATGAAAGTTAAGTTGCACACGACAAATACTTCAAATATCATAGCTATATGCTTAGCTTTGCTTAGCTTTGCTTAGCTTTGCTTAGCTTTGCTTAGCTTTGCTTAGCTTTAGCTTAGCTTTGCTTAGCTTTAGTATACTATATATGCTACTGGTTGGTCGGTTTTTAGAACGAGTTTAGCGTGTTTAGTTTCAGCGAGCTGTTTCTTCACCCGTTCCCGTTCTAATTTACTCATCACATCGTTCTCTCTCAAACACTCCTCAAACGAATCCCTATCCTTGCAGTGAAATAAGGCCACCCATCGCGTCTGCTCCCTGAGGTCTTTCAACACCGAGTTGAACTTCTGCGTTAGCACCCAGACGCTGTGATTTGCATGCCGGCCGGAGAAGGCCAGGTACGATAGCATGTCTCTCTTTTTTGTTATCTCGCGATTAGCGCTGCAGTCGTCCAGTATAAACAGCGTCGGTTCCCCTTTAAATTTCTCGTGAAGAGCTTTCAACCAGTCCTGCAGGCGTGTTCCAGGGTCGATTTTGTGTACATCCGGGTCCGTCATCACCCAAGGTCGCGCGTACGTTTTATTCATGCTCAGAGTAGGGCACATGATAACGATGTTATCGAACACATCCTTGTAGTAACCCTCCAACATATCCAACACGAAAACGGTCTTCCCACAGCCAGTCTGCCCGCATATGATAGCGCAGTGTGGGTCAGTGGGGAGGGGGAGACCCCCACACCCCCCAGAGGTTGGTAGTTTATTGGGGGGTATGGGGGGGTATCCCCCACTAGTAGATGGCTTGCACAAATCTCCCATTGTCTATATTAAGTTGCGCGTCCATAATAACGTACAGATATAATTTCAACTTACCAGCGGTTTGGGCCTTCTTATTAATCTGGATGGTTATCCCTTCGCTGCCGTTATCTATACGACGCCCGCTACCGTGCAGTTTATCATCATCCGTGGATCGCATGTCCAACCATAGGGCGTACTTGGTGGTCAGGTATTCACCGATCTGCACGGAGCCTAGGTCCAGGTCCTTTGTTATGTAATCCCCCACTGGTAGCTTTTTTATCTCATCCCACTGCTGGTGTGGCCTCATACCATGACTGAACAGCTGGTTGGGCACGCCCTCGATGGTAACTTCCACCTTTTCAATCTCGGGGTTGAAAAACTTCTCGCTGTCCCTCCGGAATGGATCGTAATCCTCCACGGGGACGACCAGGATACCTTTCATCGATCGCGCCGGCACGTTCAGGTTGATATTCCACACAGTGTCGCTCTTATCTCGCACGACTGATCTATGCCTCAGTACGCGATCGTACAGGATGGCCATCTTCCCAGAGTACTGGTTTCGAACCTGCCTGGCCAGCTCCGGGCTAGTGACCATGTCGAACTCCAGAGAGATGTTGTCTATGGCATAACTGGCCTCATCACCGTTCGGCGTACGCACTACTTTGCTATAGTCGTTAAACGTGAGCTCGTATTCGAGCCTATCACCCAGCGCGGCCTGGTAAAACGGCGCGTGTCCCGTGAGCAACTCGAAGTCGAGCGGCACGCAGAATCGATTCCCGTATGCTAGAGCTATGGCCTTTTCACCGTCCGATAGCTTGTCTTGCTGGTCTTGCGTGAAGACATACCCTATGCGCGCCCGGGTTGATTTGCTGATGCCCTGGTACACATCATTGACTCGTTCTCTCTCGCTTTTCCAGAGATCCTTGTAGCAGTGAAACACGTCGCTGTCGTCGATACTCAGTACCTCGTTACCGCTGATCTTGACGGTCGTTTTCTTGATGATAGCTCGACCCACGTTCCGCACTAGCTCGCGTTTGTCGTTGTCGGAGGTCAACGTGATATTGAACGCCAGTCGAACAGTGCCTGGTACAATGAGGTCATTCTCACCAAGGTTTGGAAATCTAACCAGCAGAGTTTGATTCTGGTCTATCTTGCTGGGATTGTTGGTGATGGTCACCGACTGTCGCACGGCTCTGGCACCTAATGGCTCTCTCAATTTTCTGAAAGGATCTAATTTTCTACCGTACATTGTTATATATAAATAAAATATATTTAAATACTAATGGATGAAGACATACCTATGGATGATATGCGGGGCGCTAGTGCCCAGGCATCTGATGAGCAGGAGACCTCATTTACTAGTTTGCCATTGAGCCAACAACTTTTAGAAACAACGGTAAATGATTATTACGAAAGTTTAAAAAGTGATAAAAACTACGTTGAACCAAATGGTATATATCATAAGAATTTTTTTGTTGATACAAAGGGTGTTCTACGTCTTAAGTCTGCCCCAGGGGTTGACCTCTTTAACAAGATCACTAAAAAACCACTGGCCTTGTCAACTCTAGCCAGCCGCAATGGTGGTGCTAAATTTATCATTGAACATCTAAACATGCCTGATTACGGTGGTGCAATACCTAAGACCGTTAAAGAAGATCTGCAAGCTACCAGATCCCACCTCACCACTATAGATGAAATGACGCCAGAGCGTGCTACAGAAGCCTCGGACAGCATAGAAAAACTGTTGAGCACCTACTGGGACAAACCGTTACCGGGGTTTGACTTTCCGGTAAGGGAACTGCGCGGCTTAGACGAAGCCGTGAAACGCGTGCGTGGAGAACTCGTGAACAACATGGGGAAACTGAACGAAATCGACGAGCACATCGCTAGGGAAAAAACCAAACTCACCGAAACTGACGACGATGATATGAAGAATCGTATCAATGAACGACTACGCGATTTAGAAGACGAGAGACGTACACGATTGGAAGCCGCTTCCTCGAATCGTGAACATCTTCGATCCCAGATCAGTCGCATTCGGGAAACAATCGATAGAATACTGAATGAAGATACAACTTTAGCCAACAGGATTCGGATATTGTTCCGGGAGCAAGGGATCACCATCGCCAGCATTCTGACTGCATTGGGTTTAATCATATCAACCCTGGTGGTGTCACTGGTGGGGGGTGCCCCTGTTGGGTCTACAGGAGGCGGCGGAACTCCAAGTGGCGGTGGGGGTGTTAAAGACTGGATTAAAAAACTCGGGGAAGGACTAGCTAAACTGGCTGGTAAAGCCGCTGAAGCCCTTCCCGGCATCCTGGGTAGCATCGTCTCGTGGTTGTTGAGCGCTCTGTCTAAAACTGCCATGTGGCTCAGTCAAAACCTGTGGGCAGCCATAGTCGCCGTGGCGGGTCTGGTGTACGTAGCGGCTAAGAAATCTTTAACCAAATAAGTCCCAAAGTTACCCCACCAACCACCAGGGCCGTTTTATTATCAATATGCTGCTGATAGGTGGTGGAAACCCCCACACCCCCCGGGGGTACCTCCACATGAACTTTAGGCTCCGGTGGTGGCGCAACTATACCCGTTTCACGTGGTTGGGTGTGTGGGATATGTGGGGTGTTAATATCGGGGTTGATACCCAACTTTTGATCCTTCGTGGCTATGACTATTTCGTTGTTATAACCCACCACTTTTTTTATTCTCAGTTGTATATCACTCGGAGCCATGTACAACCCCACGCCGAACACGTAATTGACTTTCGATCTGGCGTATTCTAACACGTTTTGGTAGCGTTCGATGGCCCTCGGGAGATCAACTGGAGAATTGATAGCATCCTCAACGTTGGAAACGAATTGTGTCTGAGCGTCGTAAGCAGTTCCCTTACCGAGGATGTTGGAACGCGTCATCGACTGCGCACCCAACAGCGCCCACACGTACGTTCGAATCGAGTCGTTCAAGCGTATTGTACCAGCACGAGTGAATCCTTTCGATGTTTTTGAGATCATTTTAGTCCAGGCTGTGGCTGCATCAGGACTGGTTTGCTTTATACAGCTGACATGGATCTGTTCATTCGTTGTGGGGCCTGTAAATGTATGACGGTGTGGGTTGTATGAACCATCTTTAGAACCGGCATAATATTTTCCGGACCTGTAGAAGTACACGAGAACTATACCGAGACCATGGTTCACACCAGGAAGGCGAAAGTCTTTATTCGTTGGAATCTCAAACTCCCCACAAACACGTTCATAAGCGCGCCTATCATAGGGGTTATTCGTCATACTCCACGCTTTATCTTGGGGAAGAGGAGCACTTATTTCCTTCAATATTCGTCTCGTTTGATAATAAATATGAAACAAAACAACCGCCTTACTCAGTTCGTCTATACCATAGTCTGGTGTCACACCCGACCCTGTCGTCGCACACCACACAGCAAAGTTGAGTTGGTTCTGCCAAAACTGCATTGGGTTTTGATTCCAGTTTACCACCGCCTGCGCGTTATTAACGGACACGACATACTTTTCAAAGATATCAATAAAGGTTGTTTTAAACCCCGTACCATCTGCATTCACCACGATTTTCAAGTGTGCTAAATCCATATTATAATTTATAATTCATATATTATAATATGTACATAACACTTCCAGGAATAACGAGCGGTGAGGCCGTTCAGCTGACGCACGCGATCGATAACACGTCAGGTCAACTCGAAGTCGCACTCTGCGATATCACCTACCTACCGCAATGGACTAACATTAATATCAGCAACAATAAGCTGTTCGTCAGTGGAACTCGCAGTCAGATAACTGACGGCTACTACAGCGTGTGCTCGCTAAACGACGAGGTCTTCAAACCCCTGGGAGCCGAACTCAAGATGAACGACTCAAACGGCACAGTGGTGTTAATCAACAACGGAAGAACCTCCTTGAGGCTCGGCCGACCATTAGCGAGGATACTCGGTATGTCTCCTGACGAGATAAAACCAACAACAACCGTCACAGGCACGAAGTTACCCGACCTAGTACCGTACCGAGAGCTGTACATTCATCTCGATCAGGTGAGCACAACGTATAACATTCAAGGAGGCCACCCTTCCACTATATTGAGAGCAGTGCCGGTGAAAACTGAGAAATTCAACGACGGTAGAACCGAGTCATTTTCACCACGGCAGTATAAGAGATTAACCCAGGGCAACATACCTGAGCTGACAATATCGGTGTTAGATATAAATCATAATCCTGTAAATATAGGATACCTCAGCTTAACGCTTCACGTAACATGACCAGCGCACAAGGGCCCGGAGTGAAAAAATGCGTCAATATCGGGATCTCCGACCTCGGAGACACGCGCGGTTTCGACGCTCCCGGAGTAGATGGTAAAACGTACGCCTTGCAACTGAAAAACAACATTTACAAACGCGTTGAAGTCTCCTCCGGTGGAGCCCTAAGTGATATGATAGATACCACAGGAGCAACAGCCAACACTAAGTACGCCCTCGTTAACACCGGTGATGACAACTGGAGAATATACCCATCTTTCGGAGGTAAACTGTTCGACTTAGACGATGTTGAGAGCACTACCGTCATCAAAAACAAACCATATATGCTCGTCTTCACCGAAGATGACAAGTGGGTGTTGTTACCCGATAACAAATGGTTTCTCAATATTAGACTCGTCTCCCCTTACGTGTTCACGGATAACAAAGACAACCACCTAAACAAAGTCGTGAACAATGGAACCCTGCTCGTGGCTTACGTCCCAACTCAGAGACGTAGCATAGTCGTCAGCCCAGTCAACACTATAGCAGCCCACATGCTATCGAGTAAACCGGCCATGCAAAACGTGAAATTGCAGTTGGTGTCTGAATTCGAAGGCGTGGTTAAGATACTAGAGAGTCTACCGGCAAACTCAACACTGTTCATCAAAGTCTACCTAGGGGAACCATCGGTGAATGATGTTGAGATCGTGAAGGGGATCAAACTCGGGTGGGGTAAACGACACCAGTATCAAGTTTGCAACGTTTACGTGCGGGTGGGTGTCGACTCCAAGACCAGTCTGCAGGGGGTCAACGTGATCGTAGAAAACAAGATATCACTAATCAATATCTTCCTGCCTGACAACATACACTTCATGGGTATAAAGTTAACCCCTGAATTATTATCAGAAAACCAGTTGGAAATTATATCATAATAGTATAATAATGACTAATCATCATCCCAACACTACACTTAACGACCTGGGAGATACGGAGGGATTCGATCAGCCTGGTGAGGAAGATGAATTATACATCCTACACTTCAAAGACAACGTGTACAGACCGGTGCCGTTACCAGATTTTACAAAACCTAAATGTCTGATCAACTTAACACCCACCTCACCTTATATCACAATAGACGAAAATAATTGGATCACTAAGATTAGGAACAACGGTATCTGGGCCGGGGATTTCATTCCGGAGAGGGGATTAGCACACAGACAACCTGCTGGTTACGACAAAAAAGGGTTATCAACTTTCTTCGAAAATAAATTAACATTTAGTAATCCTGAAATAATAACCCCCCCCTTTCACACTCATCATAGAAGTCTTCTTTACGGATTCATTCGATGAAGACCTCCCAATAGTACACCAAATTTTACCCGGGGTGTCAATACGCTGGGATTACACAAACGATTATTGTCGTATTGTTATACAACAGGATACCACGGGTCCTATAAACCACTTAATAAGCCCCAGTGAGGTTTTTATTAGCATAGGATATTTTATTAGCCTCTCACCTATTACCCTGACTAATAATCTAGAACTTATAGGCTTCAAATACATTGATAGATTTTTAACTGAACCCCAATTAAAATATCTTTCAAAATATATATTATAGGATGGGTCTGTACCCAGTCGTAGAGGAAGTAGCTAAGACGTTAGAAACCGTAGATGGGTTCCGCTTGAGGCAGTTATGTGATGTAAAACGTCAACTAGAACAAGACCGTGACACGCGGAAAGCATTATGTAAAAAATATAATAGAGCTTTCAATATCGTGGATGGGACTGACACTACCCTTATGGCAACCAGTATGGGACTAGGGGCGGCAGGCGTTGGATTATTAACCACCATCGTGGCTGCACCTATAGTGCTAGGTATTGAAATAACGGCTGGGGTGACAGGGTTGGTAGGGTTGGCTCTTAAGTTAGTATCACGCAGACTTAATCGTAAGGCATTGAAACACGACGAGATCAGGGTTCTAGCCGAAGCAAAACTCAACACAGTGAGTGAGCGAATTTCCACGGCACTCTCTGATAGTAAGATCTCAGAAGAGGAGTTTAGTTCAATCCTCTCTGAACTCAAAAAATATAACGGAATGAAACAAGATATTCGATCCAAGTCTCGTAAGTCTGCTATCAGCGAGGACGAGAAAAAAAAGTACATAGCACAGGGAATACAAAAAGCCCAGCAAGCCTTTATTATGAACACCAAAGAGATCGTAGGCGGTTCACATTAAACTGTTTCATTGATATAAACATAACATAGCCGTAAGCGAGCCACCGATCCTATATGGTCGGTCAAAACTTACAACTGTACTACTTGAGGGATGGGCCGGGTAGGGGTTTTGTAAGAGAAGAATTATTGATCGTACCGTACGGCACAGTGTTACCGCCTGCCAAGTCACGGTAAACGTGATGGTGTGGTTTTGTAGTAGGGGCAATAGTAGCAAGAGCTAAGGGTCCCATCAAAGCCTCATTTAGTAAATGAGGCTTTTTAGAGGGGGTTTTTGAAAAGTGGTCCAGAACTCTCATTATCTATACTACTTCTACATCACTTCATACAATATGTAGCACCTTGGTTTTTACACAGTCAGTAGTCTACATCACCTCATACAATGTACAGCACATTGGTCGTTACACAGTCAGTAGTCTACATCATCTGATACAATATACAGCACCTTGGTTGTTACACAGTCAGTAGTCTACATCACCTCATACAATATACAGCACCTTGGTTGTTAAACAGTCATTAGTCTACATCACCTCATACAATGTACAGCACCTTGGTTGCTACACAGTCAGTAGTCTACATCATCTCATACAATATACAGCACCTGGGTCTTTACACAGTCAGAAGTCATCACCTCATACAATGTACAGGACCTTGGTTGTTACACAGTGAATAGTCCACATCATCTCATACAACATACAGTACCTTGGTCGTTACACAGTCAGTAGTCTACATCATCTCATACAACATACAGCACCTTGGTCGTTACACAGTCAGTAGTATACATCATCTCAGACAATATACAGCACCTTGGTTGTTACACAGTCAGTGGACTACATCACCTCTTACAATGTACAGCACCTTGGTCTTTGCACAGTCAGTAGTCTACATCACCTCATACAATATACAACAGCTTGGTTGTTACACAGTCAGTAGTCTACATCACCTCATACAATATACAGCACCTTGGTCGTTACACAGTCAGTAGTCTACATCACCTCACACAATGTACAGCACCTTCGTTGTTGCACAGTCAGAAGTCTACATCACCTCATACAATGTACTGTACCTTGGTTGTTACACAGTCAGTAGTCTACATCATCTCATATAATCTAGAGCACCTTGGTTGTTACACAGTCAGTAGTCTACATCACCTCATACAATGTACAGCACCTTGGTTGCTACACAGTCAGTAGTCTACATCATCTCATACAATATACAGCACCTGGGTCGTTACACAGTCAGAAGTCATCACCTCATACAATGTACAGGACCTTGGTTGTTACACAGTGAATAGTCCACATCATCTCATACAACATACAGTACCTTGGTCGTTACAGAGTCAGTAGTCTACATCATCTCATACAATATACATCACCTTAGTCGTTACACAATCAGTAGTCTACATCATCTCATACAACATACAGCACCTTGGTCGTTACACAGTCAGTAGTCTACATCATCTCATACAATATACAGCACCTTGGTCGTTACACTGTGAGTGGTCTACATCACCTCATACAATATGTAGCACCTTGGTTGTTACACAGTCAGTAGTCTACATCATCTCATACAAGATGCAGCACCTTGGTCGTTTCAGTGTCAGTAGTCTACATCACCTCATACTATATATAGCACCTTGGGTGTTACACAGTCAGTGGTCTACATCACTTCATACAATATGTAGCACCTTGGTTTTTACACAGTCAGTAGTCTACATCACCTCATACAATGTACAGCACATTGGTCGTTACACAGTCAGTAGTCTACATCATCTGATGCAATATACAGCACCTTGGTTGTTACACAGTCAGTAGTCTACATCACCTCATACAATATACAGCACCTTGGTTGTTAAACAGTCATTAGTCTACATCACCTCATACAATGTACAGCACCTTGGTTGCTACACAGTCAGTAGTCTACATCATCTCATACAATATACAGCACCTGGGTCTTTACACAGTCAGAAGTCATCACCTCATACAATGTACAGGACCTTGGTTGTTACACAGTGAATAGTCCACATCATCTCATACAACATACAGTACCTTGGTCGTTACACAGTCAGTAGTCTACATCATCTCATACAACATACAGCACCTTGGTCGTTGCACAGTCAGTAGTCTATATCATCTCGTACAATATACAGCACCTTGCTTGTTGCACAGTCAGTGGTCTACATCACTTCATACAATATGTAGCACCTTGGTTGTTACACAGTCAGTAGTCTACATCACCTCATACAATGTACAGCACCTTGATTGTTACACAGGCAGTAGTCTACATCACCTTATACAATATACAGCACCTTGGTCGTTACACAGTCAGTAGTCTACATCACCTCATACAATGTACAGCACCTTGGTTGTTACAGAGTCAGTAGTCTACATCATCTCATACAATATACAGCACCTTGGTTGTTACACAGTCAGTAGACTACATCATCTCATACAATATACAGCACCTTGGATGTTACACAGTCAATAGTCTACATCAGCTCAAACAATATAAAGCACCTTGGTCGCTACACAGTCAGTAGTCTACATCACGTCACACAATGTACGGCATCTTGGTTGCTGCACAGTCAGTAGTCTACATCATCTCATACAATATACAACACCTTGGTTGTTACACAGTCAGTAGTCTACATCACCTCAAACAATGCACAGCACCTTGGTTGTTACACAGTCAATACTCTACATCATCTCATACTAGATACAACACCTTGGTCGTGACACAGTCAGTAGTCTTCATCATCTCATACAACATACACCACTTTGGTCGTTACACAGTCAGTAGTCTACAGTACCTCAAACAATATACAGCACATTGGTTGTTACACAGTCAGTGGTCTGCATCACCTCATCCAATATGTAGCACCTTGGTTGCTACACAGTCAGTAGTCTACATCATCTCATACAATATACAGCACCGTGGTCGTTACACAGTCAGTATTTTACATCATCTCATACAATGTAGAGCACCTTGGTTGCTACACAGTCAGTAGTCTACATCATCTCATACAATATGTAGCACCTTGGACGTTGCAAAGTCAGTAGTCTACATCACCTCATACAATGTACAGCATCTTGGTCGTTACACAGTCAGCAGTCTGTATCACTTTATTCAATGTACAGCACCTTGGTTGTTGCACAGTCAGTAGTCTATATGACCTCATACAATGTACAGGACCTTGGTCGTTACACAGTCAGTAGTCTACATCATCTCATACAAAGTACAGCACCTTGGTTGTTACACAGTCAGTGGTCTACATCACATCACACAATATGTAGCACCTTGGTTGGTACACAGTCAGTAGTCTACATCATCTCATACAATATACAGCACCTTGGTTGCTGCACAGTCAGTAGTCTACATCATCTCAAACAATACACAGCACCTTGGTTGTGACACAGTCAGTGGTCTGCATCACCTCATACAGTATGTAGCACCTTGGTTGTTACACAGTCAGTAGTCTACATCATCTCATACAATATGCAGCACTTTGGTCGTTAGACTGGTAGTAGTTTACATCATCTCATACAACATACAGCACCTTGGTCGTTACACAGTCAGTAGTCTACATCATCTGATACAATGTACAGCACCTTGGGTGTTACACAGTCAGTAGTCTACATCATCTCATACAATATACAGCACCTTGGTTGTGACACAGTCAGTAGTCTACATCACCTCATACAATATACAGCACTTTGGTCGTTACATAGTCAGTAGTCTACATCATCTCATACAATATACAGCACCTTTGTTGTTGCACAGTCAGGAGTCTACATCATCTCATACAATACACAGCACCTTGGTTGTTACACAGTCAGTGGTCTGCATCACCTTATACAGTATGTAGCACCTTGGTTGTTACACAGTCAGTAGTCTACATCATCTCATACAATATGCAGCACTTTGGTCGTTGGACTGGTAGTAGTTTACATCATCTGATACAACATACAGCACCTTGGTCGTTACACAGTCAGTAGTCTACATCACCTCATAGAACATGTAGCGCCTTGGTCGTTACATAGTCAGTAGTCTACATCATCTCATACAATATACAGCACCTTGGTTGTTGCACAGTCAGTAGTCTAAATCATCTCATGCAATACACAGCACCTTGGTTGTTACACAGTCAGTGGTCTGCATCACCTTATACAGTATGTAGCACCTTGGTTGTTACACAGTCAGTAGTCTACATCATCTCATACAATATGCAGCACCTCGGTCGTTACACAGTCAGTAGTCCACATCATCTCATACAATATACAGCACCTTGGTTGTTTCACAGTCAGTGGTCTACATCACCTCATACAATATGTAGCACCTTGGTTTTTACACAGTCAGTAGTCTACATCACCTCATACAATGTACATCACTTTGGTTGTTACACAGTCAGTAGTCTACATCATCTCATACAACATACAACACCTTGGTTGTTACACAGTCAGTAGTCTACATCATCTCATACAACATGCAGCACCTTGGTCGTTGCACCGTCAGTAGTCCACATCATCTTATACAACATAGAGCACCTTGGTTGGTGCACAATCAGTAGTCTACATTATCTCATAGAATGTACAGCACATTGGTTGTTACATCAGTCGGTAGTCTAGATCACCTCATACAATGTACAGCACCTTGGTCGTTTCACAGTCAGTAGTCTACATCACCTCATGCAATGTACAGCACCTTGGTTGTTACACAGTCAGTGGTCTACATCACCTCATACAATATGTAGCACCTTGGTCGTTAAACTGTCAGTAGTCTACATCATCTCATACAATATACAGCAGCTTTGTTGTTACACAGTGAGTAGTTTACATCATCTCATACAACATAGAGCACCTTGGTCGTTGCACAGTCAGTAGTCTACATCACCTCATACAATATGTAGCACCTTGGTCGTTAAACAGTCAGCAGTCTACATCATCTCATACAATATACAGCAGATTTGTTGTTACACAGTGAGTGGTTTACATCATCGCATACAACATAGAGCACCTTGGTCGTTGCACAGTCAGTAGTCTACATCACCTCATACAATATGTAGCACCTTGGTGGTTGCACAGTCAGTAGTCTACATCATCTCATACAATATACAGCACCTTGGTTGTTACACAGTCAGTAGTCTACATCATCACGTACAATATACAGCACCTTGGTTGGTACACAGTCAGTAGTCTACATCATCTCATACAATATACAGCACCTTGGTCGTTACACAGTCAGTATTCTACATTACCTCATACAATGTACAGGACGTTGGTTGTTGCACAGTCAGTAGTCTACATCATGTCATACAATGTACAGCACCTTGGTTGTTACACAGTCAGTGGTCTACATCACCTCATACAATATGTAGCACCTTGGTCGTTAAACAGTCAGTAGTCTACATCATCTCATACAATATACAGCAGCTTTGTTGTTACACAGTGAGTAGTTTACATCATCTCATACAACATAGAGCACCTTGGTCGTTGCACAGTCAGTAGTCTACATCACCTCATACAATATGTAGCACCTTGGTCGTTAAACAGTCAGTAGTCTACATCATCTCATACAATATACAGCAGATTTGTTGTTACACAGTGAGTGGTTTACATCATCGCATACAACATAGAGCACCTTGGTCGTTGCACAGTCAGTAGTCTACATCACCTTATACAATATGTAGCACCTTGGTGGTTGCACAGTTAGTAGTCTACATCATCTCATACAATATACAGCACCTTGGTTGTTACACAGTCAGTGGTCTACATCATCACGTACAATATACAGCACCTTGGTCGTTACACAGTCAGTATTCTACATTACCTCATACAATGTACAGGACGTTGGTTGTTGCACAGTCAGTGGTCTACATCACATCATAAAATATGAAGCACTTTTGTTGGTACACAATCAGTAGTCTACATCATCTCATACAGTATAGAGCACTTTCGTCGTTACACAATCAGTATTTTACATCATCTCATACAATGTACAGCACCTTGGTTGTTACACAGTCAGTAGTCTACATCACCTGATACAACATACAGCACCTTGGTCGTTACAGAGTCAGTAGTCTATGTCATGTCATACAACATACAGCACCTTGGTCGTTACACAGTCAGTAGTGTACAGTATCTCAAACAATATACAGCACCTTGCTTGTTACACAGTCAGTGGTCTACATCATCTCATACAATATACAGCACTTTGGTCGTTAGACTGGTAGTAGTTTACATCATCTCATACAACATACAGCACCTTGGTCGTTACACAGTCAGTAGTCTACATCACCTCATACAATGTACATCACTGTGGTTGTTACACAGTCAGTGGTCTACATCATCTCATACAACATACAGCACCTTGGTTGTTACACAGTCAGTAGTCTACATCATCTCATACAATATGCAGCACCTTGGTCGTTGCACCGTCAGTAGTCCACATCATCTTATACAACACAGAGCACCTTGGTTGGTGCACAATCAGTAGTCTACATTATCTCATAGAATGTACAGCACATTGGTTGTTACATCAGTCGGTAGTCTAGATCACCTCATACAATGTACAGCACCTTGGTCGTTTCACAGTCAGTAGTCTACATCACCTCATGCAATATGTAGCACCTTGGTCGTTAACCAGTCAGTAGTCTACATCATCTCATACAAAATACAGCAGCTTTGTTGTTACACAGTGAGTAGTTTACATCATCTCATACAACATAGAGCACCTTGGTCGTTGCACAGTCAGTAGTATACATCACCTCATACAATATGTAGCACCTTGGTCGTTAAACAGTCAGTAGTCTACAACATCTCATACAATGTCCAGCACCTTGGTTGTTACACAGTCAGTAGTCTACATCACCTCACACAATATGTAGCAGCTTGGTTGGTACACAGTCAGTAGTCTACATCATCTCATACAATATACAGCACTTTGGTCGTTACATAGTCAGTAGTCTACATCATCTCATACAATATACAGCACCTTGGTTGTTGCACAGTCAGTAGTCTACATCATCTCATACAATACACAGCACCTTGGTTGTGACACAGTCAGTGGTCTGCATCACCTCATACAGTATGTAGCATCTTGGTTGTTAGACAGTCAGTAGTCTACATCATCTCATACAATATGCAGCACTTTGGTCGTTAGACTGGTAGTAGTTTACATCATCTCATACAACATACAGCACCTTGGTCGTTACTCAGTCAGTAGTCCACATCATCTGATACAATGTACAGCACCTTGGTTGTTACACAGTCAGTAGTCTACATCATCTCATACAATATACAGCACCTTGGTTGTTACACAGTCAGTAGTCTACATCACCTCATACAATACAGAGCACTTTGGTCGTTCGACTGGTAGTAGTTTACATCATCCCATACAATATGTCAGCACCTTGGTCGTTACACAGTCAGTAGTCTACATCATCTCATACAATATGCAGCACCTTGGTCGCTACAGAGTCAGTAGTCTATGTCATATCATACAATATACAGCACCTTGGTCGTTACACAGTCAGTAGTCTACAGTATCTCAAACAATATACAGCACATTGGTTGTTACACAGTCAGTGGTCTACATCACCTCATCCAATATGTAGCACCTTGGTTGCTACACAGTCAGTAGTCTACATCATCACGTACAATATACAGCACCTTGGATGGTACACAGTCAGTAGTCTACATCATCTCATACAATATACAGCACCTTGGTCGTTACACAGTCAGTATTCTACATTACCTCATACAATGTACAGGACGTTGGTTGTTGCACAGTCAGTAGTCTACATCATGTCATACAATGTACAGCACCTTGGTTGTTACACAGTCAGTGGTCTACATCACCTCATACAATATGTAGCACCTTGGTCGTTAAACAGTCAGTAGTCTACATCATCTCATACAATATACAGCAGCTTTGTTGTTACACAGTGAGTAGTTTACATCATCTCATACAACATAGAGCACCTTGGTCGTTGCACAGTCAGTAGTCTACATCACCTCATATAATATGTAGCACCTTGGTCGTTAAACAGTCAGTAGTCTACATCATCTCATACAATATACAGCAGATTTGTTGTTACACAGTGAGTGGTTTACATCATCGCATACAACATAGAGCACCTTGGTCGTTGCACAGTCAGTAGTCTACATCACCTTATACAATATGTAGCACCTTGGTGGTTGCACAGTTAGTAGTCTACATCATCTCATACAATATACAGCACCTTGGTTGTTACACAGTCAGTGGTCTACATCATCACGTACAATATACAGCACCTTGGTCGTTACACAGTCAGTATTCTACATTACCTCATACAATGTACAGGACGTTGGTTGTTGCACAGTCAGTGGTCTACATCACATCATAAAATATGAAGCACTTTTGTTGGTACACAATCAGTAGTCTACATCATCTCATACAGTATAGAGCACTTTCGTCGTTACACAATCAGTATTTTACATCATCTCATACAATGTACAGCACCTTGGTTGTTACACAGTCAGTAGTCTACATCACCTGATACAACATACAGCACCTTGGTCGTTACAGAGTCAGTAGTCTATGTCATGTCATACAACATACAGCACCTTGGTCGTTACACAGTCAGTAGTGTACAGTATCTCAAACAATATACAGCACCTTGCTTGTTACACAGTCAGTGGTCTACATCATCTCATACAATATACAGCACTTTGGTCGTTAGACTGGTAGTAGTTTACATCATCTCATACAACATACAGCACCTTGGTCGTTACACAGTCAGTAGTCTACATCACCTCATACAATGTACATCACTGTGGTTGTTACACAGTCAGTGGTCTACATCATCTCATACAACATACAGCACCTTGGTTGTTACACAGTCAGTAGTCTACATCATCTCATACAATATGCAGCACCTTGGTCGTTGCACCGTCAGTAGTCCACATCATCTTATACAACACAGAGCACCTTGGTTGGTGCACAATCAGTAGTCTACATTATCTCATAGAATGTACAGCACATTGGTTGTTACATCAGTCGGTAGTCTAGATCACCTCATACAATGTACAGCACCTTGGTCGTTTCACAGTCAGTAGTCTACATCACCTCATGCAATATGTAGCACCTTGGTCGTTAACCAGTCAGTAGTCTACATCATCTCATACAAAATACAGCAGCTTTGTTGTTACACAGTGAGTAGTTTACATCATCTCATACAACATAGAGCACCTTGGTCGTTGCACAGTCAGTAGTATACATCACCTCATACAATATGTAGCACCTTGGTCGTTAAACAGTCAGTAGTCTACAACATCTCATACAATGTCCAGCACCTTGGTTGTTACACAGTCAGTAGTCTACATCACCTCACACAATATGTAGCAGCTTGGTTGGTACACAGTCAGTAGTCTACATCATCTCATACAATATACAGCACTTTGGTCGTTACATAGTCAGTAGTCTACATCATCTCATACAATATACAGCACCTTGGTTGTTGCACAGTCAGTAGTCTACATCATCTCATACAATACACAGCACCTTGGTTGTGACACAGTCAGTGGTCTGCATCACCTCATACAGTATGTAGCATCTTGGTTGTTAGACAGTCAGTAGTCTACATCATCTCATACAATATGCAGCACTTTGGTCGTTAGACTGGTAGTAGTTTACATCATCTCATACAACATACAGCACCTTGGTCGTTACTCAGTCAGTAGTCCACATCATCTGATACAATGTACAGCACCTTGGTTGTTACACAGTCAGTAGTCTACATCATCTCATACAATATACAGCACCTTGGTTGTTACACAGTCAGTAGTCTACATCACCTCATACAATACAGAGCACTTTGGTCGTTCGACTGGTAGTAGTTTACATCATCCCATACAATATGTCAGCACCTTGGTCGTTACACAGTCAGTAGTCTACATCATCTCATACAATATGCAGCACCTTGGTCGCTACAGAGTCAGTAGTCTATGTCATATCATACAATATACAGCACCTTGGTCGTTACACAGTCAGTAGTCTACAGTATCTCAAACAATATACAGCACATTGGTTGTTACACAGTCAGTGGTCTACATCACCTCATCCAATATGTAGCACCTTGGTTGCTACACAGTCAGTAGTCTACATCATCTCATACAATATACAGCACCTTGGTTGTTACACAGTCAGTGGTCTACATCATCACGTACAATATACAGCACCTTGGTCGTTACACAGTCAGTATTCTACATTACCTCATACAATGTACAGGACGTTGGTTGTTGCACAGTCAGTGGTCTACATCACATCATAAAATATGAAGCACTTTTGTTGGTACACAATCAGTAGTCTACATCATCTCATACAGTATAGAGCACTTTCGTCGTTACACAATCAGTATTTTACATCATCTCATACAATGTACAGCACCTTGGTTGTTACACAGTCAGTAGTCTACATCACCTGATACAACATACAGCACCTTGGTCGTTACAGAGTCAGTAGTCTATGTCATGTCATACAACATACAGCACCTTGGTCGTTACACAGTCAGTAGTGTACAGTATCTCAAACAATATACAGCACCTTGCTTGTTACACAGTCAGTGGTCTACATCATCTCATACAATATACAGCACTTTGGTCGTTAGACTGGTAGTAGTTTACATCATCTCATACAACATACAGCACCTTGGTCGTTACACAGTCAGTAGTCTACATCACCTCATACAATGTACATCACTGTGGTTGTTACACAGTCAGTGGTCTACATCATCTCATACAACATACAGCACCTTGGTTGTTACACAGTCAGTAGTCTACATCATCTCATACAATATGCAGCACCTTGGTCGTTGCACCGTCAGTAGTCCACATCATCTTATACAACACAGAGCACCTTGGTTGGTGCACAATCAGTAGTCTACATTATCTCATAGAATGTACAGCACATTGGTTGTTACATCAGTCGGTAGTCTAGATCACCTCATACAATGTACAGCACCTTGGTCGTTTCACAGTCAGTAGTCTACATCACCTCATGCAATATGTAGCACCTTGGTCGTTAACCAGTCAGTAGTCTACATCATCTCATACAAAATACAGCAGCTTTGTTGTTACACAGTGAGTAGTTTACATCATCTCATACAACATAGAGCACCTTGGTCGTTGCACAGTCAGTAGTATACATCACCTCATACAATATGTAGCACCTTGGTCGTTAAACAGTCAGTAGTCTACAACATCTCATACAATGTCCAGCACCTTGGTTGTTACACAGTCAGTAGTCTACATCACCTCACACAATATGTAGCAGCTTGGTTGGTACACAGTCAGTAGTCTACATCATCTCATACAATATACAGCACTTTGGTCGTTACATAGTCAGTAGTCTACATCATCTCATACAATATACAGCACCTTGGTTGTTGCACAGTCAGTAGTCTACATCATCTCATACAATACACAGCACCTTGGTTGTGACACAGTCAGTGGTCTGCATCACCTCATACAGTATGTAGCATCTTGGTTGTTAGACAGTCAGTAGTCTACATCATCTCATACAATATGCAGCACTTTGGTCGTTAGACTGGTAGTAGTTTACATCATCTCATACAACATACAGCACCTTGGTCGTTACTCAGTCAGTAGTCCACATCATCTGATACAATGTACAGCACCTTGGTTGTTACACAGTCAGTAGTCTACATCATCTCATACAATATACAGCACCTTGGTTGTTACACAGTCAGTAGTCTACATCACCTCATACAATACAGAGCACTTTGGTCGTTCGACTGGTAGTAGTTTACATCATCCCATACAATATGTCAGCACCTTGGTCGTTACACAGTCAGTAGTCTACATCATCTCATACAATATGCAGCACCTTGGTCGCTACAGAGTCAGTAGTCTATGTCATATCATACAATATACAGCACCTTGGTCGTTACACAGTCAGTAGTCTACAGTATCTCAAACAATATACAGCACATTGGTTGTTACACAGTCAGTGGTCTACATCACCTCATCCAATATGTAGCACCTTGGTTGCTACACAGTCAGTAGTCTACATCATCTCATACAATATACAGCACCTTGGTCGTTACATAGTCAGCAGTCTGTATCACCTTATTCAATATACAGCACCTTGGTTGTTACACAGTCAGTGGTCTACATCATCACGTACAATATACAGCACCTTGGTCGTTACACAGTCAGTATTCTACATTACCTCATACAATGTACAGGACGTTGGTTGTTGCACAGTCAGTGGTCTACATCACATCATAAAATATGAAGCACTTTTGTTGGTACACAATCAGTAGTCTACATCATCTCATACAGTATAGAGCACTTTCGTCGTTACACAATCAGTATTTTACATCATCTCATACAATGTACAGCACCTTGGTTGTTACACAGTCAGTAGTCTACATCACCTGATACAACATACAGCACCTTGGTCGTTACAGAGTCAGTAGTCTATGTCATGTCATACAACATACAGCACCTTGGTCGTTACACAGTCAGTAGTGTACAGTATCTCAAACAATATACAGCACCTTGCTTGTTACACAGTCAGTGGTCTACATCATCTCATACAATATACAGCACTTTGGTCGTTAGACTGGTAGTAGTTTACATCATCTCATACAACATACAGCACCTTGGTCGTTACACAGTCAGTAGTCTACATCACCTCATACAATGTACATCACTGTGGTTGTTACACAGTCAGTGGTCTACATCATCTCATACAACATACAGCACCTTGGTTGTTACACAGTCAGTAGTCTACATCATCTCATACAATATGCAGCACCTTGGTCGTTGCACCGTCAGTAGTCCACATCATCTTATACAACACAGAGCACCTTGGTTGGTGCACAATCAGTAGTCTACATTATCTCATAGAATGTACAGCACATTGGTTGTTACATCAGTCGGTAGTCTAGATCACCTCATACAATGTACAGCACCTTGGTCGTTTCACAGTCAGTAGTCTACATCACCTCATGCAATATGTAGCACCTTGGTCGTTAACCAGTCAGTAGTCTACATCATCTCATACAAAATACAGCAGCTTTGTTGTTACACAGTGAGTAGTTTACATCATCTCATACAACATAGAGCACCTTGGTCGTTGCACAGTCAGTAGTATACATCACCTCATACAATATGTAGCACCTTGGTCGTTAAACAGTCAGTAGTCTACAACATCTCATACAATGTCCAGCACCTTGGTTGTTACACAGTCAGTAGTCTACATCACCTCACACAATATGTAGCAGCTTGGTTGGTACACAGTCAGTAGTCTACATCATCTCATACAATATACAGCACTTTGGTCGTTACATAGTCAGTAGTCTACATCATCTCATACAATATACAGCACCTTGGTTGTTGCACAGTCAGTAGTCTACATCATCTCATACAATACACAGCACCTTGGTTGTGACACAGTCAGTGGTCTGCATCACCTCATACAGTATGTAGCATCTTGGTTGTTAGACAGTCAGTAGTCTACATCATCTCATACAATATGCAGCACTTTGGTCGTTAGACTGGTAGTAGTTTACATCATCTCATACAACATACAGCACCTTGGTCGTTACTCAGTCAGTAGTCCACATCATCTGATACAATGTACAGCACCTTGGTTGTTACACAGTCAGTAGTCTACATCATCTCATACAATATACAGCACCTTGGTTGTTACACAGTCAGTAGTCTACATCACCTCATACAATACAGAGCACTTTGGTCGTTCGACTGGTAGTAGTTTACATCATCCCATACAATATGTCAGCACCTTGGTCGTTACACAGTCAGTAGTCTACATCATCTCATACAATATGCAGCACCTTGGTCGCTACAGAGTCAGTAGTCTATGTCATATCATACAATATACAGCACCTTGGTCGTTACACAGTCAGTAGTCTACAGTATCTCAAACAATATACAGCACATTGGTTGTTACACAGTCAGTGGTCTACATCACCTCATCCAATATGTAGCACCTTGGTTGCTACACAGTCAGTAGTCTACATCATCTCATACAATATACAGCACCTTGGTCGTTACATAGTCAGCAGTCTGTATCACCTTATTCAATGTACAGCACCTTGGTTGTTACACAGTCAGTAGTCTATACATCACCTCATACAATGTACCGCACCTTGAGTGTTACACACTCAGCAGTCTATATCACCTGAAACAATGCATAGCACCTTGGTTGTTACAAAGTCAGTAGTCTACATCACCTCATACAATGTACAGGACCTTGGTCGTTACACAGTCAGTAGTCTACATCATCTCATACAATGTACAGCACCTTGGTTGTTACACAGTCAGTAGTCTACATCACATCACACAATATGTAGCAGCTTGGTTGGTACACAGTCAATAGTCTACATCATCTCATACAATATACAGCACCTTGGTTGTTGCACAGTCAGTAGTCTACATTATCTCATACAATACACAGCACCTTGGTTGTGACACAGTCAGTGGTCTGCATCACCTCATACAGTATGTAGCACCTTGGTTGTTACACAGTCAGTAGTCTACATCATCTCATACAATATGCAGCACTTTGGTCGTTAGACTGGTAGTAGTTTACATCATCTCATACAATATACAGCACCTTGGTCGTTACACAGTCAGTAGTCTACATCATCTGATACAATGTACAGCACCTTGGTTGTTACACAATCAGTAGTCTACATCATCTCATACAATATACAGCACCTTGGTTGTTGCACAGTCAGTAGTCTACATCATCTCATACAATACACAGCACCTTGGTTGTGACACAGTCAGTGGTCTGCATCACCTCATACAGTATGTAGCATCTTGGTTGTTACACAGTCAGTAGTCTACATCATCTCATACAATATGCAGCACTTTGGTCGTTAGACTGGTAGTAGTTTACATCATCTCATACAACATACAGCACCTTGGTCGTTACTCAGTCAGTAGTCCACATCATCTGATACAATGTACAGCACCTTGGTTGTTACACAGTCAGTAGTCTACATCATCTCATACAATATACAGCACCTTGGTTGTTACACAGTCAGTAGTCTACATCACCTCATACAATACAGAGCACTTTGGTCGTTCGACTGGTAGTAGTTTACATCATCCCATACAATATACAGCACCTTGGTCGTTACACAGTCAGTAGTCTACATCATCTCATACAATATGCAGCACCTTGGTCGCTACAGAGTCAGTAGTCTATGTCATATCATACAATATACAGCACCTTGGTCGTTACACAGTCAGTAGTCTACAGTATCTCAAACAATATACAGCACATTGGTTGTTACACAGTCAGTGGTCTACATCACCTCATCCAATATGTAGCACCTTGGTTGCTACACAGTCAGTAGTCTACATCATCTCAAACAATATACAGCACCTTGGTCGTTACATAGTCAGCAGTCTGTATCACCTTATTCAATGTACAGCACCTTGGTTGTTACACAGTCAGTAGTCTATACATCACCTCATACAATGTACCGCACCTTGAGTGTTACACACTCAGCAGTCTATATCACCTGAAACAATGCATAGCACCTTGGTTGTTACAAAGTCAGTAGTCTACATCACCTCATACAATGTACAGGACCTTGGTCGTTACACAGTCAGTAGTCTACATCATCTCATACAATGTACAGCACCTTGGTTGTTACACAGTCAGTAGTCTACATCACATCACACAATATGTAGCAGCTTGGTTGGTACACAGTCAATAGTCTACATCATCTCATACAATATACAGCACCTTGGTTGTTGCACAGTCAGTAGTCTACATTATCTCATACAATACACAGCACCTTGGTTGTGACACAGTCAGTGGTCTGCATCACCTCATACAGTATGTAGCACCTTGGTTGTTACACAGTCAGTAGTCTACATCATCTCATACAATATGCAGCACTTTGGTCGTTAGACTGGTAGTAGTTTACATCATCTCATACAATATACAGCACCTTGGTCGTTACACAGTCAGTAGTCTACATCATCTGATACAATGTACAGCACCTTGGTTGTTACACAATCAGTAGTCTACATCATCTCATACAATATACAGCACCTTGGTTGTGACACAGTCAGTAGTCTACATCACCTCATACAATATACAGCACTTTGGTCGTTACATAGTCAGTAGTCTACATCATCTCATACAATATACAGCACCTTAGTTGTTGCACAGTCAGTAGTCTACATCATCTCATACAATACACAGCACCTTGGTTGTTACACAGTCAGTGGTCTGCATAACCTTATACAGTATGTAGCACCTTGGTTGTTACACAGTCAGTAGTCTACATCATCTCATACAATATGCAGCACTTTGGTCGTTGGACTGGTAGTAGTTTACATCATCTCATACAACATACAGCACCTTGGTCGTTACACAGTCAGTAGTCTACATCACCTCATACAATATGTAGCGCCTTGGTCGTTACATAGTCAGTAGTCTACATCATCTCATACAATATACAGCACCTTGGTTGTTGCACAGTCAGTAGTCTACATCATCTCATACAATACACAGCACCTTGGTTGTTACACAGTCAGTGGTCTGCATCACCTTATACAGTATGTAGCACCTTGGTTGTTACACAGTCAGTAGTCTACATCATCTCATACAATATGCAGCACCTCGGTCGTAACACAGTCAGTAGTCCACATCATCTCATACAATATACAGCACCTTGGTTGTTACACAGTCAGTGGTCTACATCACCTCATACAATATGTAGCACCTTGGCCGTTACAAAGTCAGTAGTCTACATCACCTCATAGAATGTACAGCATCTTGGTCGTTACATAGTCAGCAGTCTGTATCACCTTATTCAATGTACAGCACCTTGGTTGTTACACAGTCAGTAGTCTATACATCACCTCATACAATGTACCGCACCTTGAGTGTTACACACTCAGCAGTCTATATCACCTGAAACAATGTATAGCACCTTGGTTGTTACAAAGTCAGTAGTCTACATCACCTCATAAAATGTACAGGACCTTGGTCGTTACACAGTCAGTAGTCTACATCATCTCATACAATGTACAGCACCTTGGTTGTTACACAGTCAGTGGTCTGCATCACCTTATACAGTATGTAGCACCTTGGTTGTTACACAGTCAGTAGTCTACATCATCTCATACAATATGCAGCACTTTGGTCGTTGGACTGGTAGTAGTTTACATCATCTCATACAACATACAGCACCTTGGTCGTTACACAGTCAGTAGTCTACATCACCTCATACAAAATGTAGCGCCTTGGTCGTTACATAGTCAGTAGTCTACATCATCTCATACAATATACAGCACTTTGGTTGTTGCACAGTCAGTAGTCTACATCATCTCATACAATACACAGCACCTTGGTTGTTACAAAGTCAGTGGTCTGCATCACCTTATACAGTATGTAGCACCTTGGTTGTTACACAGTCAGTAGTCTACATCATCTCATACAATATGCAGCACCTCGGTCGTTACACAGTCAGTAGTCCACATCATCTCATACAATATACAGCACCTTGGTTGTTACACAGTCAGTGGTCTACATCACCTCATACAAAATGTAGCACCTTGGTTTTTACACAGTCAGTAGTCTACATCACCTCATACAATGTACATCACTTTGGTTGTTACACAGTCAGTAGTCTACATCATCTCATACAACATACAGCACGTTGGTTGTTACACAGTCAGTAGTCTACATCATCTCATACAATATGCAGCACCTTGGTCGTTGCACCGTCAGTAGTCCACATCATCTTATACAACATAGAGCACCTTGGTTGGTGCACAATCAGTACTCTACATTATCTCATAGAATGTACAGCACATTTGTTGTTACATCAGTCGGTAGTCTAGATCACCTCATACAATGTACAGCACCTTGGTTGTTTCACAGTCAGTAGTGTACATCACCTCATGCAATGTACAGCACCTTGGTTGTTACACAGTCAGTGGTCTACATCACCTCATACAATATGTAGCACCTTGGTCGTTAAACAGTCAGTAGTCTACATCATCTCATACAATATACAGCAGTTTTGTTGTTACACAGTGAGTAGTTTACATCATCTCATACAACATAGAGCACCTTGGTCGTTGCACAGTCAGTAGTCTACATCACCTCATACAATATGTAGCACCTTGGTCGTTAAACAGTCAGCAGTCTACATCATCTCATACAATATACAGCAGATTTGTTGTTACACAGTGAGTGGTTTACATCATCACACACAACATAGAGCACCTTGGTCGTTGCACAGTCAGTAGTCTACATCATCTCATACAATATACAGCACCTTGGTTGTTACACAGTCAGTGGTGTACATCATCACGTTCAATATACAGCACCTTGGTTGCTACACAGTCAGTAGTCTACATCATCTCATACAATATACAGCACCTTGGTCGTTACACAGTCAGTATTCTACATTACCTCATACAATGTACAGGACGTTGGTTGTTGCACAGTCAGTAGTCTACATCATGTCATACAATGTACAGCACCTTGGTTGTTACACAGTCAGTGGTCTACATCACCTCATACAATATGTAGCACCTTGGTCGTTAAACAGTCAGTAGTCTACATCATCTCATACAATATACAGCAGCTTTGTTGTTACACAGTGAGTAGTTTACATCATCTCATACAACATAGAGCACCTTGGTCGTTGCACAGTCAGTAGTCTACATCACCTCATACAATATGTAGCACCTTGGTCGTTAAACAGTCAGTAGTCTACATCATCTCATACAATATACAGGAGATTTGTTGTTACACAGTGAGTGGTTTACATCATCGCATACAACATAGAACACCTTGGTCGTTGCACAGTCAGTAGTCTATATCACCTCATACAATATGTAGCACCTTGGTGGTTGCACACTCAGTAGTCTACATCATGTCATACAATATACAGCACCTTGGTCGTTGCACAGTCAGTATTCTACATTACCTCATACAATGTACAGGACGTTGGTTGTTGCACAGTCAGTAGTCTACATCATGTCATACAATATACAGCACCTTGGTCGTTACACAGTCAGTAGTCTACATCATGTCATACAATGTACAGCACCTTGGTTGTTACACAGTCAGTAGTCTACATGACCTCACACAATATGTAGCAGCTTGGTTGGTACACACTCAGTAGTCTACATCATCTCCTACAATATACAGCACTTTGGTCGTTACATAGTCAGTAGTCTACATCATCTCATACAATATACAGCATCTTGGTTGTTGCACAGTCAGTAGTCTACATCATCTCATACAATACACAGCACCTTGGTTGTGACACAGTCAGTGGTCTGCATCACCTCACACAGTATGTAGCACCTTGGTTGTTACACAGTCAGTAGTCTACATCATCTCATACAATATGCAGCACTTTGGTCGTTAGACTGGTAGTAGTTTACATCATCTCATACAACATACAGCACCTTGGTCGTTACACAGTCAGTAGTCTACATCATCTGATACAATGTACAGCACCTTGGTTGTTACACAGTCAGTAGTCTACATCATCTCATACAATATACAGCACCTTGGTTGTTACACAGTTAGTAGTCTACATCACCTCATACAATATACAGCACCTTGGTTGTTACACAGTCAGTAGTCTACATCACCTCAAACAATGCACAGCACCTTGGTTGTTACACAGTCAATACTCTACATCATCTCATACTAGATACAACACCTTGGTCGTTACACAGTCAGTAGTCTTCATCATCTCATACAACATACACCACCTTGGTCGTTACACAGTCAGTAGTCTACAGTATCTCAAACAATATACAGCACATTGGTTGTTACACAGTCAGTGGTCTACATCACCTCATCCAATATGTAACACCTTGTTTGTTACACAGTCAGTAGTCTACATCATCTCATACAATGTGTAGCACCTTGGCCGCTACAAAGTCAGTAGTCTACATCACCTCATACAATCTACAGCATCTTGGTCGTTACACAGTCAGCAGTCTGTATCACCTTATTCAATGTACAGCACCTTGGTTGTTGCACAGTCAGTAGTCTATATCACCTCATACAATGTATAGCACCTTGGTTGTAACAAAGTCAGTAGTCTACATCACCTCATACAATGTACAGGACCTTGGTCTTTACACAGTCAGTAGTCTACAACATCTCATACAATGTACAGCACCTTGGTTGTTACACAGTCAGTAGTCTACATCACTTCACACAATATGTAGCAGCTTGGTTGGTACACAGTCAGTAGTCTACATCATCTCATACAATATACAGCACTTTGGTCGTTACATAGTCAGTAGTCTACATCATCTCATACAACATACAGCACTTTGGTTGTTGCACAGTCAGTAGTCTACATCATCTCATACAATACACAGCACCTTGGTTGTTACACAGTCAGTGGTCTGCATCACCTTATACAGTATGTAGCACCTTGGTTGTTACACAGTCAGTAGTCTACATCATCTCATACAATATGCAGCACCTCGGTCGTTACACAGTCAGTAGTCCACATCATCTCATACAACATAGAGCACCTTGGTTGGTGCACAATCAGTAGTCTACATTATCTCATAGAATGTACAGCACATTGGTTGTTACATCAGTCGGTAGTCTAGATCACCTCATACAATGTACAGCACCTTGGTCGTTTCACAGTCAGTAGTGTACATCACCTCATGCAATGTACAGCACCTTGGTTGTTACACAGTCAGTAGTCTACATCATCTCATACAATATACAGGAGATTTGTTGTTACACAGTGAGTGGTTTACATCATCGCATACAACATAGAACACCTTGGTCGTTGCACAGTCAGTAGTCTATATCACCTCATACAATATGTAGCACCTTGGTGGTTGCACACTCAGTAGTCTACATCATGTCATACAATATACAGCACCTTGGTCGTTGCACAGTCAGTATTCTACATTACCTCATACAATGTACAGGACGTTGGTTGTTGCACAGTCAGTAGTCTACATCATGTCATACAATATACAGCACCTTGGTCGTTACACAGTCAGTAGTCTACATCATGTCATACAATGTACAGCACCTTGGTTGTTACACAGTCAGTAGTCTACATGACCTCACACAATATGTAGCAGCTTGGTTGGTACACACTCAGTAGTCTACATCATCTCCTACAATATACAGCACTTTGGTCGTTACATAGTCAGTAGTCTACATCATCTCATACAATATACAGCATCTTGGTTGTTGCACAGTCAGTAGTCTACATCATCTCATACAATACACAGCACCTTGGTTGTGACACAGTCAGTGGTCTGCATCACCTCACACAGTATGTAGCACCTTGGTTGTTACACAGTCAGTAGTCTACATCATCTCATACAATATGCAGCACTTTGGTCGTTAGACTGGTAGTAGTTTACATCATCTCATACAACATACAGCACCTTGGTCGTTACACAGTCAGTAGTCTACATCATCTGATACAATGTACAGCACCTTGGTTCTTACACAGTCAGTAGTCTACATCATCTCATACAATATACAGCACCTTGGTTGTTACACAGTTAGTAGTCTACATCACCTCATACAATATACAGCACCTTGGTTGTTACACAGTCAGTAGTCTACATCACCTCAAACAATGCACAGCACCTTGGTTGTTACACAGTCAATACTCTACATCATCTCATACTAGATACAACACCTTGGTCGTTACACAGTCAGTAGTCTTCATCATCTCATACAACATACACCACCTTGGTCGTTACACAGTCAGTAGTCTACAGTATCTCAAACAATATACAGCACATTGGTTGTTACACAGTCAGTGGTCTACATCACCTCATCCAATATGTAACACCTTGTTTGTTACACAGTCAGTAGTCTACATCATCTCATACAATGTGTAGCACCTTGGCCGCTACAAAGTCAGTAGTCTACATCACCTCATACAATCTACAGCATCTTGGTCGTTACACAGTCAGCAGTCTGTATCACCTTATTCAATGTACAGCACCTTGGTTGTTGCACAGTCAGTAGTCTATATCACCTCATACAATGTATAGCACCTTGGTTGTAACAAAGTCAGTAGTCTACATCACCTCATACAATGTACAGGACCTTGGTCTTTACACAGTCAGTAGTCTACAACATCTCATACAATGTACAGCACCTTGGTTGTTACACAGTCAGTAGTCTACATCACTTCACACAATATGTAGCAGCTTGGTTGGTACACAGTCAGTAGTCTACATCATCTCATACAATATACAGCACTTTGGTCGTTACATAGTCAGTAGTCTACATCATCTCATACAACATACAGCACTTTGGTTGTTGCACAGTCAGTAGTCTACATCATCTCATACAATACACAGCACCTTGGTTGTTACACAGTCAGTGGTCTGCATCACCTTATACAGTATGTAGCACCTTGGTTGTTACACAGTCAGTAGTCTACATCATCTCATACAATATGCAGCACCTCGGTCGTTACACAGTCAGTAGTCCACATCATCTCATACAACATAGAGCACCTTGGTTGGTGCACAATCAGTAGTCTACATTATCTCATAGAATGTACAGCACATTGGTTGTTACATCAGTCGGTAGTCTAGATCACCTCATACAATGTACAGCACCTTGGTCGTTTCACAGTCAGTAGTGTACATCACCTCATGCAATGTACAGCACCTTGGTTGTTACACAGTCAGTGGTCTATATCACCTCATACAATATATAGCACCTTGGTCGTTAAACAGTCAGTAGTCTACATCATCTCATACAATATACAGCAGTTTTGTTGTTACACAGTGAGTAGTTTACATCATCTCATACAACATAGAGCACCTTGGTCGTTGCACAGTCAGTAGTCTACATCACCTCATACAATATGTAGCACCTTGGTCGTTAAACAGTCAGCAGTCTACATCATCTCATACAATATACAGCAGATTTGTTGTTACACAGTGAGTGGTTTACATCATCGCATACAACATAGAGCACCTTGGTCGTTGCACAGTCAGTAGTCTACATCACCTCATACAATATGTAGCACCTTGGTGGTTGGACAGTCAGTAGTCTACATCATCTCATACAATATACAGCACCTTGGTTGTTACACAGTCAGTGGTCTACATCATCACGTTCAATATACAGCACCTTGGTTGCTACACAGTCAGTAGTCTACATCATCTCATACAAAATACAGCACCTTGGTCGTTACACAGTCAGTATTCTACATTACCTCATACAATGTACAGGACGTTGGTTGTTGCACAGTCAGTAGTCTACATCATGTCATACAATGTACAGCACCTTGGTTGTTACACAGTCAGTGGTCTACATCACCTCATACAATATGTAGCACCTTGGTCGTTAAACAGTCAGTAGTCTACATCATCTCATACAATATACAGCAGCTTTGTTGTTACACAGTGAGTAGTTTACATCATCTCATACAACATAGAGCACCTTGGTCGTTGCACAGTCAGTAGTCTACATCACCTCATACAATATGTAGCACCTTGGTCGTTAAACAGTCAGTAGTCTACATCATCTCATACAATATACAGGAGATTTGTTGTTACACAGTGAGTGGTTTACATCATCGCATACAACATAGAACACCTTGGTCGTTGCACAGTCAGTAGTCTATATCACCTCATACAATATGTAGCACCTTGGTGGTTGCACACTCAGTAGTCTACATCATGTCATACAATATACAGCACCTTGGTCGTTGCACAGTCAGTATTCTACATTACCTCATACAATGTACAGGACGTTGGTTGTTGCACAGTCAGTAGTCTACATCATGTCATACAATATACAGCACCTTGGTCGTTACACAGTCAGTAGTCTACATCATGTCATACAATGTACAGCACCTTGGTTGTTACACAGTCAGTAGTCTACATGACCTAACACAATATGTAGCAGCTTGGTTGGTACACACTCAGTAGTCTACATCATCTCCTACAATATACAGCACTTTGGTCGTTACATAGTCAGTAGTCTACATCATCTCATACAATATACAGCATCTTGGTTGTTGCACAGTCAGTAGTCTACATCATCTCATACAATACACAGCACCTTGGTTGTGACACAGTCAGTGGTCTGCATCACCTCACACAGTATGTAGCACCTTGGTTGTTACACAGTCAGTAGTCTACATCATCTCATACAATATGCAGCACTTTGGTCGTTAGACTGGTAGTAGTTTACATCATCTCATACAACATACAGCACCTTGGTCGTTACACAGTCAGTAGTCTACATCATCTGATACAATGTACAGCACCTTGGTTGTTACACAGTCAGTAGTCTACATCATCTCATACAATATACAGCACCTTGGTTGTTACACAGTTAGTAGTCTACATCACCTCATACAATATACAGCACCTTGGTTGTTACACAGTCAGTAGTCTACATCACCTCAAACAATGCACAGCACCTTGGTTGTTACACAGTCAATACTCTACATCATCTCATACTAGATACAACACCTTGGTCGTTACACAGTCAGTAGTCTTCATCATCTCATACAACATACACCACCTTGGTCGTTACACAGTCAGTAGTCTACAGTATCTCAAACAATATACAGCACATTGGTTGTTACACAGTCAGTGGTCTACATCACCTCATCCAATATGTAACACCTTGTTTGTTACACAGTCAGTAGTCTACATCATCTCATACAATGTGTAGCACCTTGGCCGCTACAAAGTCAGTAGTCTACATCACCTCATACAATCTACAGCATCTTGGTCGTTACACAGTCAGCAGTCTGTATCACCTTATTCAATGTACAGCACCTTGGTTGTTGCACAGTCAGTAGTCTATATCACCTCATACAATGTATAGCACCTTGGTTGTAACAAAGTCAGTAGTCTACATCACCTCATACAATGTACAGGACCTTGGTCTTTACACAGTCAGTAGTCTACAACATCTCATACAATGTACAGCACCTTGGTTGTTACACAGTCAGTAGTCTACATCACTTCACACAATATGTAGCAGCTTGGTTGGTACACAGTCAGTAGTCTACATCATCTCATACAATATACAGCACTTTGGTCGTTACATAGTCAGTAGTCTACATCATCTCATACAACATACAGCACTTTGGTTGTTGCACAGTCAGTAGTCTACATCATCTCATACAATACACAGCACCTTGGTTGTTACACAGTCAGTGGTCTGCATCACCTTATACAGTATGTAGCACCTTGGTTGTTACACAGTCAGTAGTCTACATCATCTCATACAATATGCAGCACCTCGGTCGTTACACAGTCAGTAGTCCACATCATCTCATACAATATACAGCACCTTGGTTGTTACACAGTCAGTGGTCTACATCACCTCATACAATATGTAACACCTTGGTTTTTACACAGTCAGTAGTCTACATCACCTCATACAATGTACATCACTTTGGTTGTTACACAGTCAGTAGTCTACATCATCTCATACAACATACAGCACGTTGGTTGTTACATAGTCAGTAGTCTACATCATCTCATACAATATGCAGCACCTTGGTCGTTGCACCGTCAGTAGTCCACATCATCTTATACAACATAGAGCACCTTGGTTGGTGCACAATCAGTAGTCTACATTATCTCATAGAATGTACAGCACATTGGTTGTTACATCAGTCGGTAGTCTAGATCACCTCATACAATGTACAGCACCTTGGTCGTTTCACAGTCAGTAGTGTACATCACCTCATGCAATGTACAGCACCTTGGTTGTTACACAGTCAGTGGTCTATATCACCTCATACAATATATAGCACCTTGGTCGTTAAACAGTCAGTAGTCTACATCATCTCATACAATATACAGCAGTTTTGTTGTTACACAGTGAGTAGTTTACATCATCTCATACAACATAGAGCACCTTGGTCGTTGCACAGTCAGTAGTCTACATCACCTCATACAATATGTAGCACCTTGGTCGTTAAACAGTCAGCAGTCTACATCATCTCATACAATATACAGCAGATTTGTTGTTACACAGTGAGTGGTTTACATCATCTCATACAACATAGAGCACCTTGGTCATTGCACAGTCAGTAGTCTACATCACCTCATACAATATGTAGCACCTTGGTGGTTGGACAGTCAGTAGTCTACATCATCTCATACAATATACAGCACCTTGGTTGTTACACAGTCAGTGGTCTACATCATCACGTTCAATATACAGCACCTTGGTTGCTACACAGTCAGTAGTCTACATCATCTCATACAAAATACAGCACCTTGGTCGTTACACAGTCAGTATTCTACATTACCTCATACAATGTACAGGACGTTGGTTGTTGCACAGTCAGTAGTCTACATCATGTCAAACAATGTACAGCACCTTGGTTGTTACACAGTCAGTGGTCTACATCACCTCATACAATATGTAGCACCTTGGTCGTTAAACAGTCAGTAGTCTACATCATCTCATACAATATACAGCAGCTTTGTTGTTACACAGTGAGTAGTTTACATCATCTCATACAACATAGAGCACCTTGGTCGTTGCACAGTCAGTAGTCTACATCACCTCATACAATATGTAGCACCTTGGTCGTTAAACAGTCAGTAGTCTACATCATCTCATACAACATACAGGAGATTTGTTGTTACACAGTGAGTGGTTTACATCATCGCATACAACATAGAACACCTTGGTCGTTGCACAGTCAGTAGTCTATATCACCTCATACAATATGTAGCACCTTGGTGGTTGCACAGTTAGTAGTCTACATCATCTCATACAATATACAGTACCTTGGTTGTTACACAGTCAGTGGTCTACATCATCACGTACAATATACAGCACCTTGGTTGCTACACAGTCAGTAGTCTACATCATCTCATACAATGTACAGCACCTTGGTCGTTACACAGTCAGTATTCTACATTACCTCATACAATGTACAGGACGTTGGTTGTTGCACAGTCAGTAGTCTACATCATATCATACAATGTACAGCACCTTGGTTGTTACACAGTCAGTAGTCTACATCACCTCACACAATATGTAGCAGCTTGGTTGGTACACACTCAGTAGTCTACATCACCTCACACAATATGTAGCAGCTTGGTTGGTACACACTCAGTAGTCTACATCATGTTATACAATATACAGCACCTTGGTCGTTGCACAGTCAGTATTCTACATTACCTCATACAATGTACAGGACGTTGGTTGTTGCACAGTCAGTAGTCTACATCATCTCATACAATATACAGCATCTTGGTTGTTGCACAGTCAGTAGTCTACATCATCTCATACAATACACAGCACCTTGGTTCTGACACAGTCAGTGGTCTGCATCACCTCATACAGTATGTAGCACCTTGGTTGTTACACAGTCAGTAGTCTACATCATCTCATACAATATGCAGCACTTTGGTCGTTAGACTGGTAGTAGTTTACATCATCTGATACAACATACAGCACCTTGGTCGTTACACAGTCAGTAGTCTACATCATCTCATACAATATACAGCATCTTGGTTGTTGCACAGTCAGTAGTCTACATCATCTCATACAATACACAGCACCTTGGTTGTGACACAGTCAGTGGTCTGCATCACCTCATACAGTATGTAGCACCTTGGTTGTTACACAGTCAGTAGTCTACATCATCTCATACAATATGCAGCACTTTGGTCGTTAGACTGGTAGTAGTTTACATCATCTGATACAACATACAGCACCTTGGTCGTTACACAGTCAGTAGTCTACATCATCTGATACAATGTACAGCACCTTGGTTGTTACACAGTCAGTAGTCTACATCATCTCATACAATATACAGCACCTTGGTTGTTACACAGTCAGTAGTCTACATCACCTCAAACAATGTACAGCACCTTGGTTGTTACACAGTCAATACTCTACATCATCTCATACTAGATACAACACCTTGGTCGTTACACAGTCAGTAGTCTTCATCATCTCATACAACATACACCACCTTGGTCGTTACACAGTCAGTAGTCTACAGTATCTCAAACAATATACAGCACATTGGTTGTTACACAGTCAGTGGTCTACATCACCTCATCCAATATGTAACACCTTGTTTGTTACACAGTCAGTAGTCTACATCATCTCATACAATGTGTAGCACCTTGGCCGTTACAAAGTCAGTAGTCTACATCACCTCATACAATCTACAGCATCTTGGTCGTTACACAGTCAGCAGTCTGTATCACCTTATTCAATGTACAGCACCTTGGTTGTTGCACAGTCAGTAGTCTATATCACCTCATGCAATGTATAGCACCTTGGTTGTAACAAAGTCAGTAGTCTACATCACCTCATACAATGTACAGGACCTTGGTCTTTACACAGTCAGTAGTCTACAACATCTCATACAATGTACAGCACCTTGGTTGTTACACAGTCAGTAGTCTACATCACCTCACACAATATGTAGCAGCTTGGTTGGTACACAGTCAGTAGTCTACATCATCTCATACAATATACAGCACTTTGGTCGTTACATAGTCAGTAGTCTACATCATCTGATACAACATACAGGACCTTGGTTGTTGCACAGTCAGTAGTCTACATCATCTCATACAATACACAGCACCTTGGTTGTTACACAGTCAGTAGTCTACATCACCTCATACAATACAGACCACTTTGGTCGTTAGACTGGTAGTAGTTTACATCATCCCATACAATTTACAGCACCTTGGTCGTTACACAGTCAGTAGTCTACATCATCTCATACAATATGCAGCACCTTGGTCGCTACAGAGTCAGTAGTCTATGTGATATCATACAATATACAGCACCTTGGTCGTTACACAGTCAGTAGTCTACAGTATCTCAAACAATATACAGCACATTGGTTGTTACACAGTCAGTGGTCTACATCACCTGATCCAATATGTAGCACCATGGTTGCTACACAGTCAGTAGTCTACATCATCTCATACAATATACAGCACCTTGGTCCTTGCACAGTCAGTGTTTTACATCATCTCATACAATGTAGAGCACCTTGGTTGTTACACAGTCAGTAGTCTACATCATGTCATACAATATACAGCACCTTGGTCGTTACACAGTCAGTAGTCTACATCATGTCATACAATGTACAGCACCTTGGTTGTTACACAGTCAGTAGTCTACATGACCTCACACAATATGTAGCAGCTTGGTTGGTACACACTCAGTAGTCTACATCATCTCCTACAATATACAGCACTTTGGTCGCTACATAGTCAGTAGTCTACATCATCTCATACAATATACAGCATCTTGGTTGTTGCACAGTCAGTAGTCTACATCATCTCATACAATACACAGCACCTTGGTTGTTGCACAGTCAGTGGTCTGCATCACCTCATACAGTATGTAGCATCTTGGTTGTTACACAGTCAGTAGTCTACATCATCTCATACAATATGCAGCACTTTGGTCGTTAGACTGGTAGTAGTTTACATCATCTCATACAACATACAGCACCTTGGTCGTTACTCAGTCAGTAGTCTACATCATCTGATACAATGTACAGCACCTTGGTTGTTACACAGTCAGTAGTCTACATCATCTCATACAATATAGAGCACCTTGGTTGTTACACAGTCAGTAGTCTACATCACCTCATACAATACAGACCACTTTGGTCGTTATACTGGTAGTAGTTTACATCATCCCATACAATATACAGCACCTTGGTCGTTACACAGTCAGTAGTCTACATCATCTCATACAATATGCAGCACCTTGGTCGCTATAGAGTCAGTAGTCTATGTCATATCATACAATATACAGCACCTTGGTCGTTACACAGTCAGTAGTCTACAGTATCTCAAACAATATACAGCACATTGGTTGTTACACAGTCAGTGGTCTACATCACCTGATCCAATATGTAGCACCTTGGTTGCTACACAGTCAGTAGTCTACATCATCTCATACAATATACAGCACCTTGGTCGTTGCACAGTCAGTGTTTTACATCATCTCATACAATGTAGAGCACCTTGGTTGTTACACAGTCAGTAGCCTACATCATCTGATACAATATGTAGCACCTTGGCCGTTACAAAGTCAGTAGTCTATATCACCTCATACAATGTACCACACCTTGAGTGTTACACACTCAGTAGTCTATATCACCTGAAACAATGTATAGCACCTTGGTTGTTACAAAGTCAGTAGTCTACATCACCTCATACAATGTACAGGACCTTGGTCGTTACACAGTCAGTAGTCTACAACATCTCATACAATGTACAGCACCTTGGTTGTTACACAGTCAGTAGTCTACATTACCTCACACAATATGTAGCAGCTTGGTTGGTACACAGTCAGTAGTCTACATCATCTCATACAATATACAGCACCTTGGTTGTTGCAGAGTCAGTAGTCTACATCATCTCATACAATACACAGCACCTTGGTTGTGACACAGTCAGTGGTCTGCATCACCTCATACAGTATGTAGCACCTTGGTTGTTACACAGTCAGTAGTCTACATCATCTCATACAATATGCAGCACTTTGGTCGTTAGACTGGTAGTAGTTTACATCATCTCATACAACATACAGCACCTTGGTCGTTACACAGTCAGTAGTCTACATCATCTGATACAATGTACAGCACCTTGGTTGTTACACAGTCAGTAGTCTACATCATCTCATACAATATACAGCACCTTGGTTGTGACACAGTCAGTAGTCTACATCACCTCATACAATATACAGCACTTTGGTCGTTACATAGTCAGTAGTCTACATCATCTCATACAATATACAGCACCTTGGTTGTTGCACAGTCAGTAGTCTACATCATCTCATACAATACACAGCACCTTGGTTGTTACACAGTCAGTAGTCTACATCATCTCATACAATATGCAGCACTTTGGTCGTTGGACTGGTAGTAGTTTACATCATCTCATACAACATACAGCACCTTGGTCGTTACACAGTCAGTAGTCTACATCACCTCATACAATATGTAGCGCCTTGGTCGTTCCATAGTCAGTAGTCTACATCATCTCATACAATATACAGCACCTTGGTTGTTGCACAGTCAGTAGTCTACATCATCTCATACAATACACAGCACCTTGGTTGTTGCACAGTCAGTGGTCTGCATCACCTTATACAGTATGTAGCACCTGTGTTGTTACACAGTCAGTAGTCTACATCATCTCATACAATATGCAGCACCTCGGTCGTTACACAGTCAGTAGTCCACATCATCTCATACAATATACAGCACCTTGGTTGTTACACAGTCAGTGGTCTACATCACCTCATACAATATGTAGCACCTTGGTTTTTACACAGTCAGTAGTCTACATCACCTCATACAATGTACATCACTTTGGTTGTTACACAGTCAGTAGTCTACATCATCTCATACAACATACAGCACGTTGGTTGTTACACAGTCAGTAGTCTACATCATCTCATACAATATGCAGCACCTTGGTCGTTGCACCGTCAGTAGTCCACATCATCTTATACAACATAGAGCACCTTGGTTGGTGCACAATCAGTAGTCTACATTATCTCATAGAATGTACAGCACATTGGTTGTTACATCAGTCGGTAGTCTAGATCACCTCATACAATGTACAGCACCTTGGTCGTTTCACAGTCAGTAGTCTACATCACCTCATGCAATGTACAGCACCTTGGTTGTTACACAGTCAGTGGTCTACATCACCTCATACAATATGTAGCACCTTGGTAGTTAAACAGTCAGTAGTCTACATTATCTCATACAATATACAGCAGCTTTGTTGTTACACAGTGAGTAGTTTACATCATCTCATACAACATAGAGCACCTTGGTCGTTGCACAGTCAGTAGTTTACATCACCTCATACAATATGTAGCACCTTGGTCGTTAAACAGTCAGTAGTCTACATCATCTCATACAATATACAGCAGATTTGTTGTTACACAGTGAGTAGTTTACATCATCGCATACAACAGAGAGCACCTTGGTCGTTGCACAGTCAGTAGTCTACATCACCTCATACAATATGTAGCACCTTGGTGGTTGCACAGTCAGTAGTCTACATCATCTGATACAATATACAGCACCTTGGTTGTTACACAGTCAGTGGTCTACATCATCACGTACAATATACAGCACCTTGGTTGCTACACAGACAGTAGTCTACATCATCTCATACAATATACAGCACCTTGGTCGTTACACAGTCAGTATTCTACATTACCTTATACAATGTACAGGACGTTGGTTGTTGCACAGTCAGTGGTCTACATCACATCATAAAATATGAAGCACTTTTGTTGGTACACAATCAGTAGTCTACATCATCTCATACAGTATAGAGCACTTTCGTCGTTACACAATCAGTATTTTACATCATCTCATACAATGTGCAGCACCTTGGTTGTTACACAGTCAGTAGTCTACATCATCTGATACTATATACAGCACCTTGGGTGTTACACAGTGAGCAGTCTACATCACCTGATACAACATACAGCACCTTGGTCGTTACAGAGTCAGTAGTCTATGTCATGTCATACAATATACAGCACCTTGATCGTTACACAGTCAGTAGTGTACAGTATCTCAAACAATATACAGCACCTTGCTTGTTACACAGTCAGTGGTCTACATCATCTCATACAATATACAGCACTTTGGTCGTTAGACTGGTAGTAGTTTACATCATCTCATACAACATACAGCACCTTGGTCGTTACACAGTCAGTAGTCTACATCACCTCATACAATGTACATCACTTTGGTTGTTACACAGTCAGTAGTCTACATCATCTCATACAACATACAGCACGTTGGTTGTTACACAGTCAGTAGTCTACATCATCTCATACAATATGCAGCACCTTGGTCGTTGCACCGTCAGTAGTCCACATCATCTTATACAACAGAGAGCACCTTGGTTGGTGCACAAACAGTAGTCTACATTATCTCATAGAATGTACAGCACATTGGTTGTTACATCAGTCGGTAGTCTAGATCACCTCATACAATGTACAGCACCTTGGTCGTTTCACAGTCAGTAGTCTACATCACCTCATGCAATGTACAGCACCTTGGTTGTTACACAGTCAGTGGTCTACATCACTTCATACAATATGTAGCACCTTGGTCGTTAAACAGTCAGTAGTCTACATCATCTCATACAATATACAGCAGCTTTGTTGTTACACAGTGAGTAGTTTACATCATCTCATACAACATAGAGCACTTTGGTCGTTGCACAGTCAGTAGTCTACATCACCTCATACAATATGTAGCACCTTGGTCGTTAAACAGTCAGTAGTCTACATCATCTCATACAATATACAGCAGCTTTGTTGTTACACAGTGAGTAGTTTACATCATCGCATACAACATAGAGCACCTTGGTCGTTGCACAGTGAGTAGTCTACATCACCTCATACAATATGTAGCACCTTGGTGGTTGCACAGTCAGTAGTCTACATCATCTCATACAATATACAGCACCTTGGTTGTTACACAGTCAGTGGTCTACATCATCACGTACAATATACAGCACCTTGGTTGCTACACAGTCAGTAGTCTACATCATCTCATACTGTTACGCAGTGTTCTATCAAAACTAAACTGCTCGCCAATCTAACAGATACAACATGGAAGGGGTCGTCAAAAACACGACCGCTCCCGTCCGAAGTTCTACCAAACTGTCTTGAAAACTGCTATCGGGGGAAAAAACTCGTGCAGGCTCAACTCCACGTGTTTCACGAAGTCAAGAGTGTTTTCGCGAATGTTCGTATTTCAGAAACAAAACGCAGGCGAATACTCTACGTTCACAAACACCGTTCCTTCTCCTGAACATTCCCGATCCTCCCGTTAGTCGCCTCTTACGACAAGCACAGTCGCCTTTTATGGCAAGCATGGGTTGCTGAAGGCCTATTCTACCCCGGGACCTTCACGGGTCCATTTCAAATGAACGAATCAATCACAAAACAGTACATAATAAATAAACATATGTGACAATGACGCAACTAAACTTCAGAAAGTCCACACATTTCCTTAAATACAAAGAAACACATCCTGAAAGAAAGTTCTTGTAATATCCAGTCTTGGAAATGGAAAAAATGCAAGTCTGTTCATAACACTTCGTTAAGTATACTGTTCAATGTCACAAAACAGTTTATCTCCTGAAAAGAAAAAACATGTCAATATACAGTCAATTGAATACTTCCCTTTAATGATTATGTCCTGGCTTCGATTCCATCGAATCGTCCATCCCTGAATTGTTCTTTAAATCCTCCATCCATGAATTCTTGAATTCTTTCATCAATAGTTCTTAATGTTTGAATATTCCACACAAATTATGTTTCACTTAATTCCATGAATCCTGTTTCTTGAATCCTTCTGCTGCTCCTCTATGAATTCCTCTGCTGCTTGAATCCTTCTTACGCTCCACTATCCGCTCCTTGAATCCTCCTGTTGACCTCCTGTCCGTTTCCTGAAGCATTCTTCGGTGTTGGTTTCTGACACATTCCATTCAAGTGGACACACCTTTGTCACTGGTCTTGTCATAACGCCTTGATTCGTCTGTATGTCGACAACTCGAACATGCCCATCTCTGCCTGGATATGTCTTTATGATTCGTCCTGTGATCCAGCTCCCTCTTGGTGATTGCGGGGAAATAACCACAACAACATCGTCAACCTCAAGATCACGACTTGGTGTAAACCATTTCTTCCTTACTTGTAGAGAAGGAAGCCATTCAGACATCCACCGTTTCCAAAAGTGGTGTACAAGTTCTTGGACTCTTCGCCACCGTCTCCTTGGGCTGAATTCTGCATAATCAACTGACTCAGGAGCAAAGTTTCCACCACACTGACCGTGAAGAAAATGATTTGGTGTAAGTGGAACGTCATCATTTGGATGTGTGCTTTGGTAAGTTAAAGGCCTTGAACTGATCAATGATTCAGCGCCAGTAAAGGCAGTGATAAGTTCTTCATCAGTAATGTCACTATTGCCTAAGATTGCATATATAGCTCTTTTTGAGGCCTTGATCATTGCTTCAAAACTGCCACCAAAATGCGGAGCATATGGTGGGTTGAATTTCCAAACAACTCCACGATTTGCCAATGAACTTTGGATATGATTTCTATCAAGTTGGTCTACAAGTAGTTTCAACTCTTTGACAGCTCCTGTAAAATTTGTTCCATTATCTGACACCACAACACTAGGCAAGCCTCTGCGGTTTACCATC
The DNA here is from genome assembly GCF_037392515.1 of Haliotis asinina. Taxonomy (NCBI): domain Eukaryota; kingdom Metazoa; phylum Mollusca; class Gastropoda; order Lepetellida; family Haliotidae; genus Haliotis; species Haliotis asinina. The sequence goes on from NC_090289.1 coordinate 59,236,852, forward strand.
CTGTAAAAGGCATTTAGGAATGAGTCGCTGTCAAGACAATATGCCATTTCCAAGTGCACAGCTCTCGTTGCCAGGCATGTGAAAAGACAAAGATAGCGCTTAACTCTTTGTTTTCCTCTACCTTGTATTGTCATGAAAGGTCCTGCAAAATCAACACCAGTTTGATCAAACGCCCGTAACGAGTACTTCAGTCTAACCTGTGGAAGTGGAGCCATAATCTGCACAATAGGCTTCGCCTTGACTCTGCGACACCATGGACATTCCTTTTCATATTCACGGATTTCTTCGCGAGCAGATATGATCCAGTAACGTGCAGATAGTAATGCAAGAATCTGGTTTGTACCAATGATGTGCTTTCCATCTTCATGGCATTTTTTCACTATCAGTTTTGTTACCCAGTTTCTCCTTGGTAATACTATAGGGAACTTTGCATCAAATGGTAAAAACTTGGCATGTTGCAATCTACCTCTACATCTTATCAACCCATCTTCATCAAGCATGGGATCCAGTCCAAGGAGTTTACTGCTTGTCGACAACTGGTTTCTATTTTCCAGAGCGGAGACATCCTTGTTAAATTCTTCCCTTTGTGCACGGCTTATGTGATAGATCTCTGCATCAAGAAGCTCCTCATAAGTAAGTTCTCCAGAGATTCTCAAACTTAGTTCAGACCTACTGTTGTTCACGAATCTACAAACCCATGCAGTAATCCTTAGGAGTTTTTGCCAATCTGAATGTCTCCTTGCATCAAGCCGCCAACACCAGTCAGATGTCACTAATGTATATGACTGCCTTTTCATTTTTCTAGGCATTTTCACTTCACAATCATCTGATGCTGGTGTGATCACAGTTTGTGTTGGTTCTTCAGCTACATCTTCTTCCAGAAAGTCAGGCCCTGACATCCATGCTTTGCCTTTAAGATCAGCAATTGTTGCACCCCTGGACAGAACATCTGATGGATTTTGAAGGGAAGGAACATACTTCCATTGACTAGGAGTGGTGTATTCTTGGATGAAAGCTACACGATTGGCTACAAATGTTTTGAACTTGCGACTGTGGTTTTTTATCCAACACAACACATTTTGACTATCTGTCCAAAGTGTCACAGCAGCAATATTCATTTCAAGAGCTTTAAGAACAGGCAAGATCAACTTGACTCCTAATACTGCCGCCACCAACTCCATTCGAGGAATGCTGACTGATTTTAGAGGTGCCACCCGACTTTTTGATGCTGTTAATCGACTGGTCTTTGTCCCATTTTGATAGGTAGTCACACTATATACAACTGCCCCATATGCTTTTTCTGATGCATCAACGAACACATGCAATCTCCTGTTTTCAATATCCAAACTGAATTGCAAGCACCTTGGAATGGTAACACTTTCTAATTCTTTCAATTGGCTGAGCCAAAGCAATGCTTTTTGTTTCAAATCAGTTTGAAGCTCTTCATCCCAATCTAAGCCTTTAAGCCAGATTTCCTGCATTAAGATTTTTGCTGTGATGATGAATGGTGCCACAAATCCCAATGGATCGAAAACCTTAGCCAGTTCTCTAAGAAAACCTCTCTTTGTAAGTATCCAATTGTTGTGTGCATTGGTATTATGAAAGCTGAACTCATCATCTTTAGCAACCCACGTCAGACCAAGTGTTTTAGCAGTAGGCAACTCGTTTCTACCAAGATCAACTTCAGTAGCTCTGTTTTCTATTGGAACTCTCTGCAAGACTTCAGGAGAATTGCTTAGCCACTTTCTTGCACACATTCCTGCATTTCCCCACAACTCCGAAAGCTGTTCATACAGCTCAATGGCTTCCAACTCATTTCTAACAGAGTCTATGTTGTCATCCATGTACGTCGATTTTAACACAGTTTCAGCAGCCTTTGGTAAAGTGTCTTGAAATCGTCGGGCATGTTCTTGTGTGATGTACTGAGCTAAAAACGGAGAAGCATTGACTCCAAATACTACTCGCGAGAACTGGTAAATATCTGGTCTCTCATTCTGATTGTTTGATCTCCAAAGAAATCGAAAGAATGACTTGTCTTTTGGCAACATTTCTATCTGTAGATACATTTCTGCTATGTCGCATACTATGGCTACTGGGTATCTTCTAAAGCGAAGCAATATCTGAAAGAGATCACCTTGTAGTTTGGGACCTTGGTGAATAGTGTCATTCAGTGATACGCCTTCACATTTTGCGGATGCATCAAAGACAATTCGGACTTTCGTGGTTTCCCTATCTGGACGCACGACAGGAAAATGGGGTAAATACCATCCACGTGATGAATTGTTTTCATCAAGAGACACCTTTTCAATGTAACCTTTCTCAACATAATGAGATATGATACCATCATAGGTTACAGCAACCTGTTCATTCTTTGATAACTTCTTCTCTGTGTTACAGAGGCGTTTGTAAGCTATATCCCAGTTGTCTGGTAAAGGACTCGCACTCTCCTTCCAAGGAATGCCAATTTGATATCGACCATTTTCAAACTTGACTGTGTCTTTCACAGATGCTAAGACAGATTCATCATCCTTGGTAAGGGTTGATGTGACAGACGGAACGTCATCAACTTCCCAGAGTTTCTGTAACATTGAACTCAACTTAATTTCCCTATTGTCTGTGAAATATGTGCCTGCAGTGTGACGAACATCTCTGAATCCTGGTATTCTACCAACACAGGTCCACCCTAAGGGAGTCAGTCGTGCTATTGGATCACCTTCTTTACCAATGATATCCTGATAGGACCTATGTAGTTCAAGATAGTCCATGCCAATAAGGAGATCTATGATATGAGGAGACTTTACCTTAGGAAAATCAATGTTTTCAATGTGTTTCCACCTACCTGCATACTTCCGCCAATCAACATCTTGCATCTGTCCAGTAACCCTAGTTGTTGTCAAGGCATATATTGTAGTATTAACTGATCCATCCAAACTCTCTAAGCCAACCTGAACTGACATGGTGTCCAACATTTCATGTTGCCCATTGAGGACATTAACAGAAACTTTTTGTGAAGGACCAGATAAGCCTAATTCTAAGGCTGCATCCCTGTTGATATAAGTCTGTGTACTGGCATCATCTAATAGTGCATTAACAATAATTCTTTTGTTTCCATTCTTAAGAACTACTGGCACTGTCCTCAGTGACAACAACGTTGACCTGCTGGATTCAGATGATGACATTGTAACTACAGGTGGAGACTGTGTGTCATGCTGTTTTTGCTTTTTAGTTTCTGTAGCTTCACATCGTTTTGTCGAGTGAAGAAACCTGTTATGTGATGCAGCACAGTTATCTATTCCACATGTGATTCTACGATTACAACTTTTAGCCTGGTGGTTAGTGCCAAGACATCTGAAGCAAAGGTTTAATTTTTTAGCAGTTTCCCATCTATCGGGAACACTCATCAACTTGAATTGTTTACACTTCCAAATGTGATGACTGTTTTTACAGAGAGCACACTGAACTCTCATGTCAGTCTGTCGATCACCAAAGAACGAACCTGATTTGCTCTGACCTCTAGCTATAGTCTTTCCCTTCTGGGATAGACCATGCAATGTTTCTGATGCCATAACACTAAATTCAGCCTCTTGCAACACCCATTCACGCAGTGTTTCCACTGACTCTTGGCGTTCTCGGTCAAATACCCATCTGTGATAATCAGTTAACATGGACTCTGTCATTTTCTTTAGTAACTGATTGTATAATGCTCCACTGCCTAACTCTTCTAGCCTGTCAGTATCTCTAATATTGATCACGACTATGTCCAGCATGTCTGCAAACCTCTCAATATCCCTAACATTGCCAGGACGACACTTCTTCTAACATGGACTCTATCATTTTCTTTAGTAACTGATTGTATAATGCTCCACTGCCTAACTCTTCTAGCCTGTCAGTATCTCTAATATTGATCACGACTATGTCCAGCATGTCTGCAAACCTCTCAATATCCCTAACATTGCCAGGACGAATGGGCCTAAAGTTGGACACTTCTTCCAACTGTAAGGTAACTTGGCGTCTTTTGCCACCATATTTCCTCTCCAATCTATCCAGTGCTACGTCATATGCAGCCGCACTATGACCCAAGTCTTGAATGACTTTCATTGCGTCCCCAGTGATGTACTGACGTAACTGTAAGAGCTTATATTCAGGTGTAGCTGGAGCCTTGTGTACACAAGCCATGAAAGCCGCTTTAAAACCTTCATACTGTTTGACATCACCCGAAAAAGTAGGAATGGAAACGCGTCTCAATTGCCTCCACATATCATTTCCCAAATTGTAACTGCTCGTCGCTACATTTTCTTGGGAAGCTGTGTGCCTAACATGTTCTTGTGTAGGGGTTTCCGGCCTATTCAACTGACCTAAATCAATTGCATTGACTTGTGACATCTGACCTGAGTTAGCATCAATTAACCTAGACTGTGGTTCCACTTGCTGTGTGTGAGAATTGACAACAGGAATATACTTTTCTTTTTCAACCCTAAACAATCTAGATATTCCAGTTCTACCACTGCTAAATGAGCTCGCATCTGACCTAGCTCTCAAACACTCTTGAGCTCGTTCTTGTACTCCATTCCCAATTACTTCCATTTGGGTAATCTCGTCTGTAACTTTTGTCATGTTATCTCTATCTCCTATTCTTTGAAATGTTACAGACAACGACACACATATTTCGATAGCCCGCAGCTGATAATCATTAACTATGTCAATTGCATTTCTGATTTCTCTCCGGTTCTGAACATTCTGTTCATCAATAAGTCTCTCAAGTCTATTGGCTGCTTTAGTAAATGCAGATTTCGCTGAAGCCTTTTTGCGTTTAAGTTCTGTTATCTCGGTTACATAGTCACGGCCGTCATGGTTAATCTGTTTTGGTCCTGTTTGTGACATGTTTCAGTGTGTAGATTCACTAACTAATAGTGATCTAATCACACAGTACAATTGTTGACTACCTAACTTCAATTAAACTTACCTTAAAGCGTCCGCACAACAACCACTAACGTGCGAACTGAGCCCTATTCCCAGATATAACACAACATTAAACTTAACAACCACGCTCTGCTACCATTTTTGTTACGCAGTGTTCTATCAAAACTAAACTGCTCGCCAATCTAACAGATACAACATGGAAGGGGTCGTCAAAAACACGACCGCTCCCGTCCGAAGTTCTACCAAACTGTCTTGAAAACTGCTATCGGGGGAAAAAACTCGTGCAGGCTCAACTCCACGTGTTTCACGAAGTCAAGAGTGTTTTCGCGAATGTTCGTATTTCAGAAACAAAACGCAGGCGAATACTCTACGTTCACAAACACCGTTCCTTCTCCTGAACACATACAATATACAGCACCTTGGTCGTTACACAGTCAGTATTCTTCATTACCTCATACAATGTACAGGACGTTGGTTGTTGCACAGTCAGTGGTCTACATCACATCATAAAATATGAAGCACTTTTGTTGGTACACAATCAGTAGTCTACATCATCTCATACAGTATAGAGCACTTTCGTCGTTACACAATCAGTATTTTACATCATCTCATACAATGTACAGCACCTTGGTTGTTACACAGTCAGTAGTCTACATCATCTCATACAATATGTAGCACCTTGGCCGTTACAAAGTCAGTAGTCTACATCACCTCATACAATGTACAGCA